>NW_008796212.1:1221306-1239774 GCF_000699145.1 Aptenodytes forsteri | reverse complement strand
GGGATGGAGCCTGCACTGGGACAGGGCTGGCAGTGGGATGGGGATGAACTGGGATGGGGAGGTACTGGGACAGGCAGGCACTGGGATGGGGATGAACTGGGACGGGCAGGCACTGGGATGAAGCCTGCACTGGGACAGGCAGGCACTGGGATGGGGATGGACTGGGACAGGGCAGGCACTGGGATGGGGATGGACTGGGACAGGGCTGACAGTGGGATGAGGCTGGCACTGGGATGGGGATGAACTAGGATGGGGAACTGGGACAGGGCTGGCAGTGGGACAGGGAGGCACTGGGACGGGCAGGCACTGGGATGGAGCCTGCACTGGGGCAGGCAGGCACTGGGACAGGCAGGCCCGGGGACGGGGCTGCACTGGCACTGGACCACTGGCAGGCGTGGGTCCCTGGGGACACAGCCCCACGCCTGGTGCCGCTCTCCGTGCGCTGGCCAGGGATGAAGCCTGGGCACTTCCGTGGGGCATTGAGGAACATTCACGTCTGAAATGGAGATGTAAATCGCTATTACCGCCGGCATCCAGTGGATCGTGACTGCGACAGACCATTCCATCCGCTGCCTCCCTCGCCGACGATTAATATAAAATATTTCCCCCTCTTCTCTGCATTTGTTAAACTTGTTTTTCTTCTCATCTGAGAATGTTATTTTCCTTTGTATTTGAATTTTGAAACAATAAAAGAAGTGGTGGTAGGATTTTTTTAATGACGCTTTGGGGTTTTTTTTGCTATGGTAAGCGAGGAAGGAGCATGAGCGGGCCCCAAGCTGTGACAACTTAAATGGAATGGGATTTCAGGAAAATAATAAATGAGATTTGAAATGGCTCATTTGAAATACACATCATAATATTCTTCATCCCTCGAGTGAGGCACGTAAAATAGCCGTCTTTAAAATTAGTCAGAAAACAAATACATTTCTCACCTCATCCATGTCAGCAAGTTACAGCTAAAACCCTAATTCTGCAGACGCTCCCGGACAGTGTTTAAGCACTCACTGGGCCCAGGTTTACAGGGACGGTGAAGAGCCAAAAGAGTTATAAGTAACTAAATTATCCATGTGTATTTAGGCTCGTATTTTGGTTTTAATTGCAGTAATTTAAGTTGTGTTGAGAGATGCCTATTTCGGGGCTTCTCACTGCTTTGACTGATCGTTTCAGGACAGAACCTGCCCCGTGCCTGCCACACAAATTTCTGCTTTCCCTCCTCAGAGCTCGCCTACAAGTTGCATTTGCCCCGTGAGACGGGTCTCCCAACCCTAAATCAGATTTTAGGACCCTTTTTCAGTGCATCTGGGTAGGTATCTCCATCCTAAACCTGGCTTCTCTCTTGTTTTGCATTGCTTTTAATTATTCAAACTGAAATATCGCTTGGGATCTTCCACTGAGTCTTCCTCTCTGGCCATGCACGCGTTTATATTACTGTTATTTTCTATTATTGCACTGGCTTCACGACTGCTGCTGGTTAAGTCCCTGCGATTGCACGAGCCCGTTGGGCAGCACCGTGATTGCAGCAGCTCCAGGCTGGGAAAGGCTAAGTGCCAGCACTGGTGAGCTCCACGAGCTGAAGGTGTTGATGCAAAACCGACACTTTTATGCAAAATTAGCAGGGGAGACTCACTCAGTGACGTACAGACACCCGTGAGACAGAACCGAACGTTACATTACGCTGCAGAGACCTGGCTGAGGCACGTGCCCACCACTGCCCGTTGCGGTGCTGGTGGCAGAGGTGACCTGCACTGCTGCGGAGACCCAGTGCAATCGCTGCCCTGCCGTGGGGGGCACTTACGATGCTTCAGCCTAATTATTGGGAATAAGATGCCCCAGAATGCCCTTACCCTGGAAATTCCTGCTCCGATACCCCCGGCCCCGCATCTGGTGCAAAAAGGTACCTGGGCTGAAAATCGTGGTACCCACCGGGGAGGATGAGCACACTCACGGGGCGGTGGCCCTTCCCCGGGTCTTTCCCTACACCGGGTAGCAAAGCATCGCAGCGCTCCTGCAAAGGGCCGGTGGGGAAGCGATGGTGCCCATCACCCCAGAGCAGACAGACCTGAGTCATTATTTCCATCCCACAGGTAGGGAAACTGAGGCACGCTCTGTGTGGGCAGCGGGCTTGAGCCTTCACACCGTTTCTGCCCCTCCGAGGCACCCAGGATTATGCAGCAAAAGGAGAAGGTGCCACGGAAACGTCTGTGTTCCTATTTTTTTCTGCTTTCCAGGCATGCCACAAATAGTTTCCCTTTTCTCTTGGACAAAACGTTGAGCAAGGGCGGAATTAGGAAAGGAAAAAAGAGAGCGAGAGACTCCCGATGCGTTCCCTTCCAGCGCTGTCCTGCCGGATGCCACCTCCTGAAGCTGCCAAATTCAGATAAAGATTTAGCACAACACACCCAAAATGCTTGGGAAAGCGGCTCCTCTCACCTGGGTTACAGCGGGGCCGTTTTCTCCCGCGGAGGCCAGCTCTGCGTGAACCACAGCATCCCCTGGGCTGGGGGTGGTGGGGAAAAAAGGCTTTTGATTTTCAGCGCTGCTGTTTCACCTTTTTAAAATGCTGATCGCTGGGGATTTGGGCATGATGAGCGGAGGTGCCGCCCCCTGGGCTCGAGACCTCACGGCGCTCGAGGGCTTTGCAGCCCAACGCAGCTCTCTCGGGGCAGGGAAGGGGCAAACGTGCTGGTGGGTTGGTGACGGAGGGGTGGTGGGTGCAACGCTGTGCCCTCAGGTTGAGACCTGGAGCATCCTGGGCATCGGAGCATCTCAGCCATCAGCCGCCTGCGGGGATATTTTGGAGGGGGTCTCAGTCTTGGAAAAGAAGCAGAGATGCTGGGATCACAGCCAAGATGGGGACACAGGGACCAGGAGAGGTTTGAGGACCCCCAGGCCAGCCCACGGAGCCCACCAGCACCCACAGGCAGAGAGGCTGGAGGCAACGACCACCATCATCTCAGCTGCCAACTGGGGACACTGGGCTGTGATGGGGACCACAGCAGCTTCCTTGGAGGAGCCCATTCCCAGACCAGGGCCCAGGGGACAAGGAGGCTGCAGGGAACCCACGGGGACTTGGTGGCGGCTGGAGTCGCCCACCCCACAGAGACGGGAGGTGGAGGAAATAATGCCTTTTCTTCTTTTAATACAAACTTCTGTACCTGCTGTAAACAGTGGCAGCAACCCCTTTTATGTGCTAAATCCTGCTTTAAAGCTTGCCTTCCTAAAGGCTGCCTTCACTGCCTGCCTTCACAGCAGAGGAAGAAAGCCCCAGCCGAGATGCACAGAGGGAGCGGGGCGAGGGCGTTGGAGCTTTGCTCAGCAGCTCAGGGCATTTTGGGACAGCTCTCACCTCCCCACCGTGTCCACCCCACGGGAGCATCACCAGCTCCCCCCCAGACCAGGACGCATGGGGACACAGCCCCGAACAAGCCACTTGCTTGTCCTGCTGTCAGCACTGGGACCTTCCTGCAGGAAGACACTGGGGTATTTGACACCCAAGGACGGGTCATAGCCCGGAGCAGGTGCAAGGGTTTAGTTTTTCACCTTCCTGATGGTTGCAGGTGATCAAATCTCCTCTTCGGGAAGTCGCTCTCCCCCCCCGTTGCTCCTACCACATCCTTTCTGAGCAGGTGCCCAGCACGAGCTGTAGCTGCATCACGTGCGTGTGGTGGCACAGCCAGGTTCCTGGCTTTGCTTCTAACTTCATGTGAGCAGCCAGAGATGTGGCAACCTCAAGTCATCCAAAAAAAGGACTCGGCAGGCTGAGAAAGCAGCTTGCCCTGGGGCTGGGGGTAATGCTGCTGCTGGGGTCGCTCCACTGCTGCAGCCCCCGCTTAGATCTGGGCACGTTTAGGGGTAAACCAAAGCACGGGAGGGTGCAGAGCCGAACTGTAGCAAGTGCTTAAGCACAGGCTTCATGTCAAGCATGAGAAGAGTCCCAGCCCTTCACTGGGGTTACTCGTGTTCAAAACAAATCCAGCCGGATCACAGCCTCGGAGCAAGGTTTGCTGAGGTAGCAGGAGCCTGGAGCGCAGGTAAGGAACCCTTTGCAGAAGACCCTGTCTCCGATCGGTGACCAAATTCTTACTGACATCCAGAACAGTGCTGCCGAATTGATGCTCTAGGTGCATCTTTAAATACTTACGTGACTTTGTTAAGAGCTGCCCCCACAGGCGTAAGCCAAGGACTCCTCCTGATAGAGAAGCACAAACTTGGGCAAACAGGCACCGACCTGGGGCTGCCCAGCTCTCAAAGGGCTTTTTTTTTTTTTTTTTAAATCAAAACCTGTTTTTTCTACCCCTTGATAATTTGTTTGCAACAATCAATCCCCTGCTTTGAAAACGGCAGGAACAAAAGCAGGGAACTGGCAATTAACGATATCAGAACCCCACGCTAACGCCCTATGCACACACAGAACCCTCCCCGCGGAGCGGGCGCTGGCTCCCTGCTTTCAGCATCGCCCGAGGTGCTCACCCACGCAACCTCGAAGGACTTTTGTCTTTCCCGTTGCAGGGAACATCCCTCACTGCACACAAGGAAAATTTACACCTCAGCCAAAAGTTTTCCGCGTACCTCCATCTCCAAAGGCCTGTCTTCGGGTATTTAGGGAAGAAATGTTTCTCCCAGAGGGCTCACTAAAACCACGCTCACTTCATTAGGAGCGGCCTTGGCAGCCAGACAGCAAAAGCCAGAGTCGCTTTTTAAAGTCTTAGCCTAGACTTTATCATTTGCAGATTTTCTTAAAGGTATTTTTTGGCTAATTATCCCCTATTAGCAAACACCTTGCCTAGCCTGGTTTGCTTCTGTACTAAGATTAAGCAGCAAAAGGGATTAGAAATGTTATTATGTGAGCCTAAGATGTTAAAGCACTAAATGTGTATAGCTGAAAAAGGCTTTTCCTTCTAAAGGAATTAAATATCGCTTCCGCAGAGCTTTCCTCATGCTGCTGTATTAATATGACATTTGATAAAGTCTGAGCCACTCACCAAGCCCTGACCCCCCTTAAACCCAACGGAAATATTTTGTGTTGAAAGCGACTCTTAGGATCTATCGCCCTTTCATCTTTTTAATACGGTAGTTCAAGTTTCAAATGATCAAATTACTTGCACCTATGAAGTTAACATCCAGCTGCGAGAACTGCCGTCGCAAGTATTGTTAGCAGTTTGAAATTTGCTAAAGAAAAGTTTTTGGTGAAGCCGTAACTAAACTCCTTTTTTCCAGACCAAGTACGAACTCACAAAATATGTTTTGCCTTTTATTTTTCAGAACGTTGCTGGCAGGCAGAGCGGGGGGCCGGGGGTGTCAGCTCTTCATTCAAAGCCACCCGGGCAACAGAAGAGCTTGTGGAAAGTTCAGTTTGAGCAATTTGCTAGCGGCCCAAGTCTAAAATCGGGATATTCTTCAGGAACATCTACAAAACTCCTGCTAGAAGGTGCCTTCCTCCCTCCCCACGTCCACGGGGACGCCGGGGACACGCCAGCAGAGCAGCCCCCACCACTCCCAGTGTTTCCAAGCCCAGAGCTCCTCAGAAGCACTCAGAGGTGTTTTAGTAGGAAGAAAAACTCCCGGAAAATATGCCGAGAAGAGGCAACCTGAGGCTCCAGCCTCAACTCCGAATTGCTCTGGGTCTAACTAGAGAAGCCGGACTGGGAAAGCGAGCGCTAGGGAATTTCAGTTAGGTGGCAGAGCCCTCCTGGGCGCTGCGAATTCAGAGCAGACAGGGTTCCTGCACAGCAGCTCCCTGCGGGAGAGGGCCGCACACGAACTGAGCCTTCGATCCGTGACTGGAAATCCCCAAGCTACAATTCCACCCGCATTTTTGGGGGACGTTAAGGCCACCACCGGCTGCTGCACAGTGCCCAGAGCAAAGGCTGGTTCATGCTATCGGAGTCTGTAACGTCCTCGTCCCGCCTGGGTCAGACTAACACCTTCCAATTTAGAAAGTCACGGTTTATGACTGAAACCCCAAACTGGCAATCGGGGATCACGAAATCAAAGAAGAACCAGAAGTAAACGGCTGGGACGGCTTCGCATTCTGCTGCTGGGTGTGCTAGGCTAGAAAAACACCTATGAAAGCGTCGTGCTGCTTTCCCCTTCATTTCCCAAAGGCACCGTAGGAAAGGCCAACGCTGTGAAAGAGGAAACACTTGAACTGATGACCTGAAGAATAAAGGAAGGAGCAGAAAAGCACGCTTTCCCTGCCAGCCACACTCACCTCCAGCATCAGCTGTACAACGCGTCAGATGCTGCGGGACAAGCAATGATTTCAGTTGACTTGAGTCGAGCCAGTTGAGTGAGTGAAAAAATCTTCTTCCCCGTGTTACGGAAGCTGAAGCTCACCACCACGTTTCGTTTGTACGGACAGTGGAAAACCGGCTTGTCACCTTCATTACTGCTTCTGGTTCATTTCCCTGTATTCTTCTCCTTATTGCAATGTTAAAGCTCCAAACACCGCGGTAAGTGTTTCTAGAGAAATGAGTTATTTTAACTGGATTGTATTCAGTGTCCTGACTACATTTAGTATTAGGTGGCTTTCTAAACCGAGAACCCATTCTCTGCGAGTAACTCTTCTGCAAACTCAGGCTTACACCAATCGATAGGAAACAGTGACAATCACAACACAACTTCATGGAACCACCACCAAATGTCATCAAGCAAAAATAGTCTTTATTCAAATTTCATGGAAACAGGAATCACTGTACTTTGCAAGACAGGGAAAAATAAAATAAAAAAATTTAATATAAAACAAGGATATTGTCACAATACCAGAATATGGAACTATACTTCTTTTCCCTATGGATTACTGCAAGTACCTATTTTTTTTTTTTTTTCCCTTTTTGACTGTGCTATTCACAACTTTGTAAGTCCAAAAAAATATGAAACAAAAGTAGTATGAAACTTAAGACTTAGCACTTCCACTAAATGGCATACATCAAAGGGCACCACTTCAAGGGCAAAGACTGGTGAAGCCGTCGTACCTACCTATCAGTCATCACTGCAATCTCATAAACCCACCAAGGTGCAGTGCTCATTCTCTGCAAGGCTCTTCCTGGAAAACAGGGCAATTTTGGTGCTCTAGGAAGAGTTATATTTGAAGAGAACCTTTCTGTAGGACAGAAAATGAGCTGAACAGCCTTGCGCCAGAGCGCGCTGCAGGGAGGGAGCACTGCAGCGAACAATGACAGACATGCCATCAGGGTTGTTAAAAATATACAGCATCGACATGTTTTCTACTTCAAATCACTTGCGCTACAGCTACTAAACACGTACAAAAGACTTTTCCAATCGTTCCAAGTGTGGTTGCAGCAGGGTTAGGATCTGGAGCGTGACCTTGACCGTGATCGGGAGTGTGACCTAGAGGCAGACCTAGACCTAGACTTGGACCGGGACCTAGGCTTTGAAACAGATTTAGACCTGGAACGAGAATCTGATTTGACATTTGGTTTTGACTTGGAAATCGACCTAGACCTGGAGCGAGACACCCGCCGTGCGGCTGCATCCTCACCCTCACCTTTTGCCTCCTTCTTGTCAGAATCTGATTTTAGATGCTCCTTTTCTTTGGAGGCTGACCTGGACCGCTCGCGGCTGTCCTTCCTTTTCTTCTTGCTACTTGGTTTGCTGTCTCGCTTGCTGCGCCTCTTGCTTTTCTCACTCTTGCTGCGGCTCCTGCTTCTACTTCTGCTGTCATCCCTGCTTCTCTTCCTACTTTTCCTTTTATCCTTACTGTGGCTCCTGCTCCTACTCTCATCCCTGCTCTTGCTCCTGCTTCTAGCCTTGCTAATGCTCTTCTCCCTGTCTTTGCTTCTACTCTTCTCCTTGCTCCTACTCCTCATGCTCTCCCTCGTCTCTCCCCTGTCCTTACTCCCGCTCCTGCTCCTACTCTTTTCCTTGCTGCGGCTCCTGCTCTTTGCTTTCTCATCGCTGTTATGGAGAGTGCCCTCAGATTTATCTTTACTTTTGTTTCGGGATTTCTCTGCACTCCTGCTGCGGCTCCTACTTTTATCCTCTTTACTTGGAGTCCTGCTTTTCTCTTTTTGGCCTCTGCTACGGCTCTTGCTTCGACTACGGCTCTTGCTTCTGGAACGGGACACAGACCTGAAAGCGCAAAGGCAACAGACAGCTCCACTTTAGTGCGGCTTGGATTTGACTAGCACTTAAATAGCGTGCGTAATACGGTAGGGAAAAGAAAAACAAACAGTGTTCCTACTGCAAATTTAGGATGATGCTTCTCATTTAAGTGGGTAGCCCCCATTTCTTCCAACACAAAGACGTACCTGGATCTTGATCTACTCTTGGAGCGACTACTACTGGCAGTGCGGCTCCTGCTCTTATGAGAATGTCTGCTTCGAGAGCGAGACCTGGAACAAAATCAATCAGCTTAATGTTAGCACGTGCCCACGGAGAGCTTGTGATCCCCTCGTCCCCTGTGGGTGAAACCCCATAGTATTAAAGCACCTTTCAAGCAGCCGAACGGTGAGAGCGTTACACAGTACAGTTACAGAGTGCCCTTCTCCCCACTGCTCACCCCCTGCTGCCATGTCTGCAGGTGAGCAGGGTTGCTAATCTGGAAGAAAATACGCGACCTTATTTAAGAGCAGGAAGCGAGAATCACTTTCCCAATCAAGTCAGAGTTTGAATACAGTGAGACACTAGGATGAAGCTTTGACTTCAGGCTTTGATTTCGTAAGCAAGCTGTTCTATGAACAGTAGAAGTTTGCCTGAGTTTTCTTGCAACAACAAGTTCTAGCCCAGAATGGAAAGGGGAAAATACTTGGCGTTGCGTGCTGAAGCAATTCACTCAAGCATACAACGAAAGCAGCAAGTATCTAAGAAACAGGGAACGGGTGGGGGTTTCCAAGCTGAGAAAGAACTGTTAGTCCTGGTGCTTGTAGCAGAACACAATGTTCAGAGCCGAAGTGTTAAAAGCACCTTCTGTTTCAGTCGGTATGCACAGCTCCACCTGCCACGCAGCCTTCTCCTGCAAGGCAGCAAGGACTACGGACTTGCTGTAGTTGGGGAGAACAGTAGCGTGCTGTCGGGTGTTCAGCTGGCAGATACACACATTCACCAAGGAGACACCTCTGAACAGAGGCCTCATTTCCCTTGGTTACTCGCAGGTAACTAATACATTCTCAAAAACGGGATTTATTGAGAGCTCTGAACACTTCCAAGGTGTTTTGGAACCTGCTGTATATTCATGTAATTGCAGCTCGAGTCAGCCTGAGCTACATTATAAAAGACACATACCTCGAATGGCTTCGGCTTCTGGAGTAAGAGCGGCGCCGTCTCGATCCAGGTCTGTCTTCCACTAATCTAATCTTTCTGCCATTTACTTCTGTCCCGTCCAGCTTTTCAAGGGCTCTTTTCATGTCAGAATAGGATTTGAACTCAATCACACCTTCATTTTTCCTTCCTTTGTGTGCATCTGCATATGTCACTTCCCCTGCCTGACGCATATAATCCTAGAGGAAGAGGACAGAATAACCATTGCCTCGAATCCAGAGTCAGGCTTCCAGGCTGACCCCGTTCATTTCTGCAACGATGCTCACTTAGCCTCTTCTATTCACACGGATGTCAGCAAGGGTTTTAACCAAACAGCATTTGCAGGGCTAACGCCAGGGTTTCCGAGCAAGCCGAATAACACACTACGGTTTCAGGGAGTTTGTGTGATTAGAACCAAGGTGGTGGTGATAGTTTTGAGCCAAATGATAATTTACGGTCTCCCATCTCGAGTCTAATACCAAATACGCTCTGGACTACGATAAGTTTCAAATTACAAAAAGCTGTTAAAGAAATAAAACGCTTGCTCTCTAAATCATGTTTTTAAAGGTAACCTGGGAAAGGTGATAAACTTAAAGGCCGAATATGAAGAGGCAAGAAGACCACAGGCAAGCAGGCTTCCCTTCGTCCTCCACCTAGGTAACATATCTCATTCTGCTGGAAGAAACCCCCCCACAAGTAAAGGCTCAATTCATTTTCCCACTTCATGCTTCCTGGCTTCCCTGTTTCAATTACTAAACTCGTCTGTTTAGCAGGGAGGGCCACTCCGCCCTGCTCTGAGCAAGCCGTCAGACAGGGCCGTCTTTCAGCCGCTGCGGACTTGGGCTGCAAGGGAAACGGGGCACAGAACTCCGGTTCAGTCTGGTTTCAACCCAGCTGCTCCCGTCTTAAGTACACTGAAATGAAAGCTATTAAAAAAAAAAGCAGTGCATCCAGTAGAGGATTAATCATGCCATGCTCTACTTAATTTTTAATACCAGAAGCAAAGACAAGCTATTGATGGTGTGAAGCATTAACAACAAAAGACGCGAAGAATCTCAGTACGTACCTGAACTAGTGTTACATATTCAATTACAGACCAGTTTCTACTACGTCAAAGTTTGTTTAGAACAAATTTTACACATCCTTTAAAGAGAACCATAAAAGAAAGCGTTCCTGTAAGAACAAGTGTTTTTAACCATTGCTGCTAAGTTTGATAAGGAAACACTATCTTTTTGCACCTACTATTGAAATTCTGCTCCCTGTCCTGCCCCCCCATCCACGATGCAGATAATCACGAGTCAACACTTCTCCTCCAGCGTACTCGGAGGTATTGTGGGCTACGCAGTGTTACCCAACACTTCCACTGCTGAGAATCACCTTCCGCTCCTCTGGATTTAAGAAAATATTAGCTTTTGGCAGAGGTTTTGCATGATTGCTCATTCCGGAAGCATCCTTTACCTGAAACTCTCTTTAAAACAGCTTTACAAGGTGTGGAAATTCTTAACAGAGACGGTGCAAGAGCGATGCTATCGTTTCCAAATAGCTCTAGCGCCTTACAAGTTGATGAGTAAAATCCAAAGTGACAAGGGCAAACTCCTCCATCTCTAGTGAATCCTACCACTGGCATGATTAAAGTCTGTTTTGGCGGGGCTTAAGACAAAACACGTCTGTACGTGATGTTGGTTTGTGTTAAGGAAAAGAGTTATTCTCCCAACTGTCCAGTGACACCAAGTCCGCAGGTGCAACTCCCAGCGTTGCGGTAATGATTTCACACATGCAAGTACACGTCCATATTGACCGAACGCGTGTATTACTTCCAACATCTACTTGTATGCATACGAGCACCCGGAGTTACTAACAAGCTGGGGTCAAGAACTCAGGTGTATTACCATTTTTCCTTGTTGAAAGGGAAGCTGACTTTTTTACCCTTTGTGCTCTTTAACAGAGAGAGGGTAAAGAAAGGGGCCCCATACCTTCAGATCTTGCCAACTGCAGCGGCTTGACAAATTTTCCACAATCAATCTGTATTCTGTACGGGTAGGAGGACCGTACTTATCTCTTCCGCTTCTTCTATAACCATATCCACCTTTAGGAGGTGACAAGCAGACAGCAGTACTTCAACTAGGGAAATGGAGCGCTCGCTCTACATCCCGGACGAAAACTTTCTGCCCCGTATGTTCGCAAAGACATTAAGAATTCACCCACCCGCTAGTCTAAATTCGATCCCCCTTGTATAAAACGTTACAAAGATCCAAAGCATTAAAAAAAAAAAAATTTACTACAAGCACATAATTAAAACAATGCACATAATTATAATTACGCTACAATTAACATGCAATTAAATTTAAGTTATTTTTAAAACAGTTTGAAAGAAGAAACCGAATTAAGCCAGTTTACTAATGTTACTTACATTGCTTAAAGGTTTTCTGAATATCTGACATGAATAAAGCTTTTCAGGCACCTATTTCAGATTAATCTCATCTGTCTCTAACCCTTGGGGTCCTCACCACCCAGGTCTAATGGGAAAAGGTTGCGGTCGTCACATGGCTTCCTTTTTTGGTCAGCCAAGGGCCACAAAGGTCAAAGAGCCACTCATGGAAAGGTAACCCAAGGTCAGCAAATGGAACGGGCAGTCATCTTAGCCTCAAAGGACTCTTTTAATTAAAACATTGAGGTCTTTGTTAAGTCTATGTTAAACATCACATTGCAAATAAACCATTCAAATAGTTAAACGAAAAGATAATAATAAAAATGGTACAAGAAATTGTGTTTATTAATTTATCAGTTAAAATAGTTTAATACAACAAAGTTAATAAATATTCAGATCAACAGTTACATTTACAGTTACAGAACACTATTCACAACTTCATATCATTTTCTTTTAAAATTACTTTTAAAAAAAAAAAAGAGCAAGAAATGTTTTATTTAAAATAAGTCACGGATACAAATGCATGTTAGTGCTTACTGCGTCCAGAACCGTAACTGCTGTCACGACGGGGGCCTCTGGCATGCTCAACGATCACTCTCTCCCCACAAAGATCTTTACCATTTAGCTCATAAACAGCATCATCTGCATCTCGCAGATCATCGAACTCAACAAAGCCATACCTAGAGAGAGGGAGAGAAAAAGAATCACTCGGAAGGAACTGAACCCGAGGTATCTGTGCTCAAAACCAACTCGTATCCCACAGCAGGTTTCTGCAGAGCCCCAAGACCGTGCCTCTCCACGTCCCGTCCTTCAGATGAACATCGGTTGCAACCTCCTGAAGGCCGCCTAAGGGTTCAAGGCCATGAGCATTGCCCCCACAAACCCACTAAATATGGTGCTACGCTGCTTTATTCAATAAATTTGCTCAACAGCAGTGAGGCTGAAATGGCATTTGACAGGTATTGCAGTACATATGTTCCACGGATTAGGATTTGTCCTGATTTTTGAGGAGCCCTGGGTTCGCTCCTGGTTCTATTAGGAAGCCACCTTAATTCCTACACTTCAAATGGAAATACTGGTTCACCTCTGTAAACACAAGTGGTCTGTACACCCTGCACGAAAGGTCCAACAAGAAATAAAATACGAAGGCAGGTTAGGAAAAGGGATTTTGTTTTAATCAGACTCATTTTACTCTTGACTGTGGACAGTAGTGATGGTTTGGGTAAGAAAAGCAACGCGCTCATGCAACAGGACAGCGCTTCCACCTGCTGAGATACTTGCAGCTTCCCATGTACTGCTGAGAAGGTGTTTTATGCCCACCCTATTCCTAATATCCTAGTATTTAAGGGAGCGTGGCGAGTCCAAACCTCGTTAAGGGACTTGAGAAAATGCAGCAACGGTAACCAGGAACAAATTCCCTGGGCAAACAAAGAGTCCACCTGCGGCCAAGAGGCCTTGCAAGGGCAGCACAGGGTGCAGGTCCAGAGAAGAACAGGCAGAGTTTCGTGTTTGAAAACACCTGCTGCGCTAGCCTTGCTCAAGACTTGGAAGTCACAGGCAGATCAAGCGCAAGAGGAAGGATACAAATTGGGGAAGAAAAAAAAAAAAGCTTGATTTCAACATTCAAATGAACATTTTGGCATCGGTTTCCTATTACCGAAAAATGAGCACAATACAGGGACAAAAGCTTGCAGACCACCGCTTGCCTGAGAAGTTAAAGCCAGCGTTTTCAGTTTAATCTTGAGAGGTGCCCCAGGCATCAATGCCAACGTCAGGCTGCTGCACGTGCCTAATCCCCGTTGGCTAGAGATCCCAAAAGACCGAGCGTAGGGTTTTCAAATAATTTCTTACAGCTGATGCTCAGGGACAAGCCGGTGACTCGCTTACGGTTGCAGAGCAAACTCACAGCAGCACTGAAGCAAAACTCGAGCCTGCCAATTTCTAACCTGACAAGAGTTAAACACCTATTTAAAACCCAACATTGTGTAGATGCCCGTTATCCCAACCGGTCAGGGGAAGAGGACAAAAAGCATCAGAGTGCTGTTTATCGGAGTTCAGAGTCTACCTGCAGTTGAAATCACTCCTTCAGTTACCTGCCAAGACCAGACCCAGGCGCCAGAGTCCCCCAGGCAACAGCCGAGGACGCTGCGGGCCCTGCGCGCAACTGGGAGCCTCTTTTCGGCTGCAACCGCTCCGGCCGCTGTAGTCAAACACATAATCCTGAACTTGGGTCTTAGCAAGCCACAGGGGGAAATTTTTGCGAGTGCTGGTGTTTTAAATGATCCAGAAGAGCAAACCTCCGATACAAAAATGCTGGCCACCTCTTTTAGGTCACTTCATTTTTAAGCTTTCTCACTGCCTCCCCCCAACCATGGCTGCAGCTTTGCTGTGTAATGGTACCTGTATTAACGAAATAAACTTAAGAATGACTCCAAACATCACAAATAAGGTGGCTGCTTTCGCATGCAAGTGCTGTGGTTTCATGGAAGAAACAAGCGCGATTGATTTATAACAATTGAAACAATCACAGTCATTATAAAACCATTTAAATTGCAACTTTCTTCCTTTCAATTCCAAAAATAGAGCAAGCGAGCTCAAACATTTAAACGAGATCTCACCCTAAAAGCAATTACTTACAAGGTGAAGTGCCTGGTACGCACCAGCACTTTCAAGACAATAAATGCACAGACATTTGAAGCTAGAATAACGGAGGGATATCTGAATTCGATCAGAGCACGGTATTGAACTTGTTCTTCCCAGAAGCGCCCCCAGAAATTGCTTGGGGGGGGCACTCGGTCACCCGCATCGCACACCAGGCAAAACACAGCACCTCCAGCAGTTCTTTCTTCAAGACAAACAAGCAGGCTCGTACAAACCTTGAGATTACTTGCTTTTAAAGAATACTAAAAAAATCGTACCCCACATCACTCATAAATGAAAGTAATACTCATCTACCTGTTAAATATGTGTAATATTGCACCGTATGATCTAAAAACATGAATCAAAAAACCTTCAGAAGCAGAGTTTTACGCCGCAGAAAGCCACAACTGCTGACACAGCCTTAACTACAGCAATCTGAACCTGCTGTGATGTGACAGCAGTGCAAGTAAATCTTCTTTTAAATGTCTACTATTACTACTTCGTATGTGGCATAAAACTACTTACTAAAAACGTCAATGCAATTTACTTCCGCTAATGTGAAGCTACACCAGTTTCTGTTCGTGTATCAGAAAAGGAAAAAGCTACAGGAGCGTCCCCTTTTCCCAAGCAATTCCAATAGACTGAACCTCCCAAAAGGTCGGGGTTTTTTGTTTTTTAAATCCGAAGTGAAAGGAAAAATGTGAATTTCTGAAATTGCTTAATACATGAAATAAAAGGCAGACCCTCATCTTTCTCCTCCTTTCAGCTGCTCCCCCCCCGCATCGCTTTCGAAGCCCGCTGGATCCTCCCAGCCGGCTCTGCACCCCCCCCTCCACGCCAGCCCACCAGGACCAGCACGAAGCCCACCTCTATGGCATTCCCCAGGTGCCAATTTTTTCCCCACTACTCATGAACGGCTGGTGCCGGAGATGCGGTGGACCCCAAAAGCACGAGTCCCACGTGCCGAGAAGGACCTCAAAGCTGCTGTCCCCGCCCTTTGCCAACACAGGCCAGAAATCCATGAAGTTTAGGGGGGGCAGCAATCCATCCGAGCTCGACCTGCGGCTGCAGGGTCGGTTCAGCAGCTGCTTTGCAGGTTCCCGACAAAAAGGGACCTGCTCAACTCTCGCCCCACTCTCCTCTCAACAAATCAAGCTGACGGTTTGGCAGCTTTCTGAATTTCGTATTACACAATTGCTTCGTATGGACAGATGTGCTCGGAGTGAGCTCACTGCACCTCATCGCTCCTCCAACGTCTCCGGACGAGCGAGGTCGGGGCAAGCAGGCGTCAACGCAAGCAGCCGCAGAGGAGGAAACGCATGAAAAACCCATCCCTGGCTTCAGCTTCCTTTGGAATAAAGAATGCAATGCGTCCAGCCCTAAAAAGCGCTCCTGAAAGTTAACTTGTAGACGGCTCGCGATCCATCCAGGCCGCTCGCTCGAGCCGTACGCTCGCCCGCACCGTGGCCAGGAAGGGGAACAGCAGAGAGGCGGGCAGCACTCTGCCTGCCAGCCCTCCTGCTCGGACCAGGCTACAGCCAGGAGCGGCGCGTTATCAGGGGAAAGCATCTTCAGGCCGCTTGAAGCAAAACACTCATTTAAATGAGTCACTTGAAGTTACAACCTCAAAAAACATTTGAATTTCAATACTTCAGCTAGTTAAATGTAAGATTTGGTAGCGATTCTTTTAAGTTTCTGCACTAATGACAAACATCGCTGAGAATATCGGGTCTTCTAGCGCAACTGAACACCTTAAAGCAGAAAGAAATTAAAATCTCACCTTATTCACCCTAGTATTAGCAAAGGAAAAAAAAAATATCCAGAAATCCACTGGAATTAAGACCCAATTCATTAGCAGGTCACCTTACCGTCACCTAGGTGTACTGGGTATCATTATGTTGTGACACCAATTTGGGTTTTTTTTTAATACCAATTACTCTAATTGAAGTTAATGGGCATTAAATATTTTGGTGGGGCTGGTGCAGGGAAATCAAATGGCTTCTCTTCGGGCAACAAATACAGACTTTGAACCTAGCTAGATGAAAGAATTGAAGTTTGAAGCTTTTAGTTTTGCTCTGTGTTCCTCAGTCCGTTGGAGAAGTTACATCCCTCTGTCTTGCAGGTATTTTTGAGGATGAAGCTGCGAATTCTCGAAAGCTGGGGAGGGTGATGCAGGGCAGGTAAGCACACAGGTAGACCTATTTTTTAAGCTAGCGAGATTGCAAATTGCTTTCCCCGTCAATGAAAGCTTGCAGCTCTTCAGAGTTATTACGGCTAGCTTTTAGCACATTTTTAGAAGATAAAAGAGCAGGCTGAAAAGTCCAATTTTCTGGTCACGTAATACATGCACCACTGCCACGCGCGGCTCCGGTTGTCAATGCAGTTCTGAGTGGGGAAAAAGAATATGAAAACTACGAGCGTACAGTTAAAAACTGCAACTTGGAACGGAGAATCCTACATAAACTGGATTTTTATTTTCCCATCCTTCTCTCAGGTAAACATTGCTTTAGGCCTTTGAATTGCAAGCTTAAATTACAATTAGCAGCGAGCGAGACCCAGCTAAGCTTTTAGGACTCCGCTGTATCACATTGCAGTTTCATCCTCTTGTTCACGCAGTTCAGCTTAACTGCTGAAATACCGAACGGCTCATCTCCTGCTGGCTGAGCACCAAAAATAGCCCACAAATTTCCAGAAGAAACTGAAGGAATCTCTCCAGTCAAACACCGCGCGGTAATTTTTAATCATTTGCTAAGCACTACTAAAAATAAGTTGCGGAGAAAGGATCAGAGGGCGAACAAAGCAAACCGCAGAGCACCCCGGCAGAAGTGCAGCACAAGGCTATCCCAAGTAGAGAGGCACAAAATCCGATAGCTCAAGGAAATTTCGTGTCAAGCTGGAATTTAACTACAAACCCACAGCAGCCTGTTGAAAGAACTTCAGAATATACAACTAAAAAAGGCAGTAAATTGTTGAGTTAATCCCAGAGATACAGACTGAGCTCTACCTAACCCACAGCTGAAGCAACCCGCTACGGAAGCGGCAAACACCAAGGCGAATGACAACTCAATTACGTTATCTTAAGTTTCCCGTATTCCTTCCGCAACTTTTGAACTCTGTCTCCCCCAAGTGAGGTTACAAAAATGACTTTAGCTCTGGAATAAAGCGTATCGCGTGCTGACCACCCGAATTTTAGAGACAGGCAGGCTGTGCCCTCCTCCCCTCTATACCCGTGACCGTCCATACTTAAGATGCCACAAGTTTGGGCCACTCAAGCACACCCTGCACCCACACCGCCTCCCCGCAGACGATTTCTACGAGCGGGGATCGCAGGGCTGGTCCTCGGTAGATATTTTTCAAGAAAGCAAGAAGACAAGTCCGTTAGCCATGTAACTTGGGAGTTCTACATCTGCCAAGAAAGTTTGGGGTTTTTTTTTTTTTTCCCAACATCTGTCTATGAAACAGAAATTTTGAGCTTGGAGGCTTTAAACAGCAACAGAAAAACTGCCCCCCCCCCAAAAAAAAAAACAACAAACCAACCCACTTTCAAGGATACGCAGCGGGACTGGAAAAGAGAGTGCTCAGCTATTTCAGCTATGAACAATCTTCAACATCACCTGAAGCTGTGTTGGTGAGAACACTGACACGTGCACACTTGTTTGTTTTAATAGCGGCTTTTATTCATCTTACAAACCTGTTATATGCCCACCTACCAGTACAACCAGCGTTTAAACTCAATGAGCCTTTTGGTTTTTTTCTCTCCATGCTCAAGGACGAACTTTTACAAGAGATTCCTCATCTCAACCTCTAAAGCGAAAACAATCAGCGGCTCTGCCGGCTAATAACAGTGAAATCCACATTCCGCTCAGTCTTCCTAAGCAAGGCTTCAAGTTGGGTTCCTCGTAAAAAGTGAAGACGCCAACACTCACGAGGCTGGCGGCTTTAAGCGTCGGGGGGGAAAAAACCCCACCAAACCCAGCAATTTGTTTTCTCTTGAAAAATCCACACTCGAATGTCTCGGGCAGGTCCTGGCGGGGCAGGATCCCAACCCTCCGGGTGCAGCAAGGGGTCAGATGCCGGAACAGAAGACGGGTCACAACACGCACGGTACGTCAGGGCTTCAGCGGGGCTTTGGGGGGCGGGGG
>NW_008796212.1:1217957-1220438 GCF_000699145.1 Aptenodytes forsteri | reverse complement strand
GGCGCCGGGCGGGAAGGGGAGGGGAGGGGGAGCGATAAGGGGGAAGACGTCACGGAAGGCCACGCCTCCCTCCCCGCCTCCCGGCCTGGCCTCGCGGCTCTTAAAGGGACCGCGCCGCTGTCGCGAGTCCACTATGTGACAGCGGGCTGGTGGGCCCCACCTGCCCCACGTACAGGGCAGGGATGGGGGTCCCCCTTCCCCATATGGAGAGGGCGTATCGACCCCCCCTTTCCCCATATGCAGGGCACTGATGGGGGTCTCCCAGGTGTCAGGGGGCTCGTGGGGTCCCCACTCGCCCGATAAGCAGGGCACGGGTGGGGACCCCCTTCCCTATGGGTACGGGGGCTTGTGGGGTCCCCCCTCCCCATATACGGGGCGATGTTGGGGTCCGCCTTCGGATGGGTCGGGGGTCTTGTGGGGGTCCCCCTTCCCCATGTACGCGGCGATGATGGGGGTTCCCCTTCCCATGGCTCAGGGGGCTTGTGGGGTCCCCATTCCCCACATGCCGGTGGTGGAAGGGTAGGGGTCCCCTATGTGCCAGGGTGTTTATGGGGTCCCCTATATGGCAGGGGCTTGTGGGGTGCCCCCTTCCCAATACGCTGGATACTGATGGGCTCCTCCTTCCCCAAATGCAGGCAGGGATGGGGGTCCCCCGTCTCCAGACCCTGGGGTGCTCAGGGGTCCCCCCATAGCATCCCCCCTCCCTGGGGACACCCCCCCATCCCTGGGCGCACTCAGCCATTCCTCATGCTCACGGATGAGCAACGACGTCCCTCTTGCAGATCCCTAAATGCCATTTTTGGGGACTTATTTTTATCATTTCAGTCGACACATCAGATGCCTAAATCACACCAAACCCCAGCAGGGGCTCTCGGGAACATTTCAGCTTTAGCAGCCACTCCCCCCTAAAAAAACCTCACCATCACCCCCCTAAAAAAAAATACCGTGTATCTGCAACGCCAGCAGCTGGATTTCCAACCACGATCCCGCTCGTTTGACAAGTAGAGTTAAATTTAATTATTTATTCCTTCGTGCCCTGGTGTAGGAGTAAGTGCTCGGGAACATTTTGTGAAAGTAAGAGAGTTCTCTAAAGCTTGTTAGGTTTTATTGCCGAGTCAAATAAACAACGGGGATAAAAGCTTTGCATTAATTTTTCTGGTTTATGTCGTGCTTAATAGTGCTCTTAACGATCTCAAAGTCCTTTTCTTGATTTTTCCCCAGTTTATTCATCGATCAGGAAAGCACTGGGGCACGCGATGCTGCCCTGCCCCCGATGCCGGCGGCTTTTCTGCAGGGATAGTGAAAATACAAAATATTGGGGGGTTTAATAGTGATGGGAGAGCAGAGGGCTGATGCTGGCAAGGAGTTTATCACGGGTTACATCTACTAGGCTTCTTGGTTTGCTCTTGTCTAAGGGAGGTCTGAGTGCGAGGGCTTATGAGGGGATAAAATAGCTTTAATATGGCCCGGCAAATTTAGCTGCTAACACGAGCTGTGAGTTTTAATTTCAAAGTGGTTCGCTCTTCCAAAAGCAAATGCAGTTGCAGAGGAGCCCCCTCCAACCTTGAGCAACGTCCCTGCCCGACTGCCCTTCTCCTTGCTCCCACGGACACAGAAAAAGCCTGAAAATGAAGGTACGATGCTTAACTCCCCCTTTTCACTCTCAAAAGCCGAGTTGGAGGAGCGAGACTCCCCCCTGCAGCAGTAATTTTACATATCGGCGTTTTCCATTGCACATCACCCTCCAGGGAGGTAAACGTGCCGCTTGCGGCTCTTCCCTGCCATCAGCAAAAGGCAGCCGTGGAGCAGAGCGGCTGTTGACCACTCTCAACTGGTGATACTCAAAAAGTCCCTACGGGAAAGAAAACATATTGCATTGAATCCGAAATTGTGGGATGCTGAGCTGGAAGATGGCATTACCCGCGGCACGGCGTGGGTGCTGCACCACGGTCATGAAAGAAGTAACCAAAGTCCTATTTCTGAACTGGTGCACCAGTTTATTTCGTCAGCAAAATATATTTAGGCGGCGTTTCACTTCTAGTTCATCCTATGGAGCAGCACGGAGAGCCTGCAGAAAGCTGAGAGCATCACCTGGGTACATGGACAGCCACATGGATCCCCACTGGGCCCCAAGGTGAAGGAACCTCCCAGTTGGGTATCGTCAGCAAAGTTGCTAATGGTGCATTACACTCCTGCATCCAAATCACCCATACAAACACTGAACAGAACCAGCCCTAGGACTGAGCCCTGAGGAACACCGCTGGTGACCGGTCCCCAGACAGGGGTTGCCCCATTCACCACAACCCTTGGAGCCCTGCCGCCAGCCAGTTCTTCACTCGCCGCACCCTGTACTTGCTCATCTCACAGCTGGACAACTTGTCCCGAAGGATGCTGGTGAGGGACAGCATCAAAAGCCTTATGAAAATCCAGAAAAACTACACCCACCGCCTCTCCTTCATCCGCGAGGCGGGTGACCTTATC
>NW_008796212.1:1212374-1213310 GCF_000699145.1 Aptenodytes forsteri | reverse complement strand
ATCGTCCATCGTCCAAAAAATAAACACACTTACGGCGCCCCGTCAAGGCCCTTTGAACGACGAGTGAGAAAGTAACTGCTTTTTGAAAGAAACTCGTGCTACGGAGAGAGCATTTGCCAAAACCCCAAAACGCAACACCTTCCTGTTAGTCTGCAGGCGCAACTGGCTGACGCCGGGGAGGATGGACATTTACCAGCCAGGAAAACCCTTTGCCTAAGCAGTGGATGGATGGAAAACCAAGTATCGGGGTTTCATAAGCGCAGCCGACGACGCACTTCTTCCACTTGCATCTACACATCTGCGTGAGGAATTTTTTTCAGCAGTGACGGTCATTAAAACCACGTATCAAAATAAACTGGACTTAGAACCAGCCCTTCGGATGGCCGTGTCACAAAGCGCTAAACCAAGATTTTCAAAGCTAATGAAGCGCAGGCAATCACAGAGCCCTCGCTGTAAAACATTGTTGTTATTAACGGTATTTTTTTAGCAAGAGCAAAAAGGGGGGTTGTACCATTAATAGCGTAACATAAAAAAAATGTTTCCAAATATTGTTCATCTTTATTGCCTACTTTTTTAATTTCTACTGCCTGTGTATGTCTTATAGGGTACCTAATATATTAGTACAGGAGAACATATGTATGATTTATAAATAGACAGATAATAATACTACTACATATAAATAAATGAATGCATAATAAGTAAACAAATAAATTAAAATCAGGGGGGTGTATGCTCAAAAATTTTTTACTGATAGGAGTGTGCGATCAAAAACCACTTTCAAATAGCAGCAATGGCGAGATGGACCTTTCCTTCCCCCGACCCTCTCCAGCAAGACCCTCAGCCACAGTCCAGCTGTTGCACGGATTGTCACAGAATCACAGAATCATTAGGTTGGAAAAGACCCTTAAGATCATCGAGTCCAACCATTAACCTAAC
>NW_008796212.1:1201619-1211400 GCF_000699145.1 Aptenodytes forsteri | reverse complement strand
AACTCCATTCACCACAACTCTTTGGGCCCGGCCGTCCAGCCAGTGTTTTACCCAGAGAAGAGTACGCCCGTCCAAGCCATGAGCAGCCAGGTTGCCAAAATCCCACCCCATCCTGCGGCAAGTTGTCTTAAATCGATGGGGTTTTTTTTTTGCAACTGCTGCCATGTGGATTCTCTGCTGTCTAATAGGGTTGAGCAGAGCTGAACCTCGCTCCCGAGCAGGGGCACAAGGAGTTTCTCCCCCCACTTATTCTGCCACTGGGTTTTACGAAGCTTTACAGCACACCTTCGGGATTTTCACTCTTCTGGCGAGTGCGGATGAGACTGGTTGTGGCTCTGGCTTTACTGGTGGAGCCACTGTGGGAAGAAGGGGTAAAGGCGTGTATCGCACTCACAGCACCTCATCTCCTTGCAGCTCAGGACCGTCCTCTTCCAACCCTGAACCCAGGGGCGAGCAGAGGGACAGGGGTGGCCGCCAATTTGGGGGCGAATAAATAACCTGGGGTTTCTCTGCCGCTTGCAATGGACCTCGAAAGGCCGGGCAGGCGTCCCCCCACCCAGGCACCAGCCCCTCGCCCCAGGGCTTTGCTGGCCACGGAGCTAAGGGACATCACCAGCAGCTTCCCCCCCCGCTGAATATTGAAATTAAGACCAAAAATTGAAATTAAAATGAACGGCGTGTTGCTTCAAAATGGCTTTTGAAGGGACTTACAGCTCTTGTCCCCCTGCCCTGTTGCCCTGAGGATGGGCCTCATCCTTCCCATTGCAATAAATGGGGGGGGAAATGTGTCTTTGTCTGTCTGGGGGCACAGATTTGGGGCAAGAAATGCTGGTTTTGGTGCCCGACGGGCGCTAATGGGGCAGAGCCAGCCCTGTCTGCCCAAAACCACATCCATCCCGCAGCCGCTTTTAGCAGGGCACTAACTGCTTACGTGCAGTTGTAATTAAAGCTTTATAGGATGGAAAATTCCCAGGATTGAGGACGTGGAAAGGGCCAGGCAGGAGGGGAGCCCGGTGCGCTGTGTTTGCCCATTCTTGATGCCGCGCAGCCCCTGCACACCCTCACACGCCGGACTGAGCACAGAAACATTTATTAGCAGCATCTTAAAAAAAAATATATGTATATTAGAAGTTGATTTCCAAGAGGTTCTTGTCACGATCAGTAGTAGCAGCGGGAACAGCAGCAAAACTGAATTCAAGTCCAGGTATTGCAAAAAGTCCCCCTTGCCCTGCAAGTGTCCAGCTGTGACCTGCTGGGTGAGTCCTGACCCCACCTTGAACGCCACCACCCCAGGGCTGTCCCCGAAGGGACGACAGCGTCTTACAGCTCCCGCTGGTGCGGCAGCGCTGGCTGGTACTTGGTAACTTCATATTTCTCTTTTTTTTTTTCCCCTCCTGTTTGAGTTCATTTTTGAGATGAAGTGATGCCAGGGGCTGGAAAAGTCCTTTGTGCCCCCGTCCTCCAGCCTGCACGGGAGTCTCCTGCCCCTGCCTTGCCAGCATCGCATGGGCTGGGCAGGGAAAAATTAAAAAAAAAAAAATTAAATAGTGAAAAATAAATTTAAAAATTTGGTTTTTCTCTGCAATTCAATGTGGGGAGTGCCCCCAGCCCAGGGGCACTTGGCTGCTGAACTTGGAGGGGGGGGGACACACGTGGAAGTGGCTCAGAGGCTGCAGCGGCGCAGGGGGGGCCGTGCCGGCTGGGAGACGGGCAGCGACCAGCCCCGTGCTGCCCTGCAGTCACCCAAAAGCAGCCAAAAATCACCCGGAGGGACAGTGCAAACAGCAGAACACTGCCCAGCTGCTAAGCCAGGCAGGAGGCGACGGCTCAGCCCCCCCCAGCCCCAAAAACACAGGTGAGGGGGAACTGCTGCTCTTTTGACACCCTGAGCCGAGCGAGCCGCCGTCCCCGGGCTCCCTGAGCTTTCTCTTGCACCCGAACTCACGCCAGCTAAAGCAAGATTGCAGCCTCCCTTCAGAAGCAATTACGCACGCTGCTGTCTATGCAAAGCTGCAGAGGCTTTTAAAACTTCAAGTGGGCACTCAAAAAAAAAAAAAAAAAAGAAAAAAAAGGAAGAAAAGAAAAATCAATGGATCTGGAGGTTTTTCCCCTAAGCATCTCTTGTCTGCGGACAAGGCAGCAAGGGAAAGCTTGGCTGTGGTGGAGAGCAGCAGCACTGGGCTCAGCCCGCCGCTGCCCACGAGCCGAGGCCTCGGGGGGTCAGAGGAGAAGGATCTGCTTCGAGGACGTGAAGGGCTTCATGGATGCCTCCAGTGCTGCCTTGTAGTCCTGGAGCGGGACCTCGGTGCAGGCCGGCGCGGTGAGCTGCCCCCTCCGGATGAGCTGGCACACGGCGTCCATCATGCTGGCCAGGCCCTCCTGGTCTGCAAGGGAAGGAGGGGGCTCTCACCGTTGCGCGTCCCGCGCCTGCGCCGTGCCAGAGCCACCCACCGTCCCCGGCAAACGCCCGCCTGAAGCCCTACAGGGTCCCAGGGATGCCAGGGTGCGATGTGCTCCCAGCTTGGGCACGTGGGATGGGGCAAGAGCCCCCTGCATGGTGGCATGGTCCCTGCCCGAGCCACACCGCCCAGCACCGGCGTTTCAGCCTCCCTGAGGACTATCAGCACTCATGACACAAGTAAGAGCAAAGAGGACGGCACCGGCATGGCGGGTCAGCAACCCGTTCCCATGCCAACCCGCCGCACCGGTGCCGTCCCTCAGCACCCATCCGGCTCACCCTGCGCGTGGTCCTTCCTCCACTGGGTCATCCAGAAGCCGCGGAGCCGCAAGTCCCGGAAGATGAACGCGCTCTGCGGAGAAAGGGAACCGCGCACCCAGGTGAGACCTGTCCTCTCCCAGCGTGACAGCGGTGGAAGGTGGCAATGAGGCTCCTCGCTCCTTCGTTAGCCCGCTCATTTGTGAGTCAGGGCACAGCGGGGATGCAGAGATGCGACTCCGAGGCGTGGAGTCAGGGCAGGTTTGATGCTTGGCGTCTGCGGAGCCATTTCCCTGCTGGGATTTCACAGCAGCCCAAATCCTCCATAAATAAAGCCAAGAGACTCGCGCTGGGATGCAAAGTGGCTCGTCCCGTAACGGACCCCATCAGTTACAAAAAAAGAAGGTTGGAGGCTCTGAATTTGACATCCAAGCAGCTGACAGCGGCAGAAGATGAACCCTCTCGCTGTAGGCAGGCGAGAGCTGAGCTCCTGCGGTGCCAAAGGGACGGGGACGTCAGCAGCGGGGCACAGGGGACATGCCCCGAGGGAAATGAAGAGCATCCCCAGTACTCACCACAGGCACCGTCACGGGCTGCTTTGCCATCCCCCCGTAGGTGACCACGGTCCCTTTGGGCCTGGAAGAAGAAGGGGGTATTCGGTTATGCGGTCCCCAACGTGCAGCTTTGACCTCGCAACCTCTCCCTCTGCCGTACCCAACCCCACTGCTGCACCGACGGGGCTGTTCTCGCACCAAGGGTTCCCCCAGTTCCCCCTCAGACTCCACTTTCCAGAGCTCCCCTCTCGCTCCCGTGCACCATTAGGTGAATTTGCAGCTAAATACACCCGTTATACCTGGCCAGGACCTGGTGGACCTTCCTAACTGGACCTCAGCTGCCTCCAGCCGCCGGCAGCGTTGGTGATGATGGGTTAACTTTAAGTCACTGCTATTTTCCAAAACCACTTCTTTTCCACTCATCTCCCCTCTCCAAAACTTCAATGACGACCAACATCAGCTAACAACATCTCCGGCCACCTCTTGCACTCTGGGGGCTCTGGAGCAGGACCCTCCGGTGCCAGCTGCTGTCCCCGAGCCCGTGCCCAAGCCACCACCCAGCCAAACTTACTGCAGATGCCGCAGCATGTCCGTAGTGCTTTTGCCTCCGACGCAGTTCAGGGCGAGCCGGGGCTTCGGGATGCTCTGCAAGAGTTTATTAAGAAGGTTCCCAGATTTTAGGGCTCCTTCTGAGGATGGGACTGCGGTTCCTGAGGGAGCAACTGCCTTAACCTCAACATTTACCTGGGGGCAACTAAGAGTCGTAGAGCTAAAATCTATGATCTGGCCCTTGCGGTAGCAGCAAAAGTGCTCAACTTCTGGGGCTAAATCCTGATCTAGAGAGAGATTTGTCCTTCCCACCATCCCTGCACCTTTCCCCGCAGCGCTGAACCGCAGGGACAGCCCCAGACAAGTCTCTCCAGTGGGATCAGCATTGAGGTACCTTAAATATATCTTTCATCTCTGGCTTTCTCAGCATCTCCTCCGTGACGACGTGGTCTGCGCCCAGGGCCATCAACCTCTCCACCAGCTTTGGGAGATCAGGTCTAGGGGAGGAAAATAAAAAGAAGCCTCGATGATCCAGAAAGCAGAGTGCCACCTTCTCCTCCCTCCTGCTCAGACGTAGCTTGGGGACAACAGGGCAGAGGCTGGAGGATACCTTGGAGGAGCAAACAGGAGAAAATCCTGGGTTGGATGGGCAGGATGACCCGATCCAGCTCTCAAACTTGCCTGACCTCATGCCAACCTCCAGCCCAGGCCAAGGGCAGCTCCTGCCCCGCAGGAGACCTTCTCCTTTCCCAGGGGACCCACCTGTCCCTCACCACGTTGATGGTCTTGATGCCAGAGGCTTTGGCAATCTGGATAACAGCCTGGCCCACGCCGCTGTTGGCGGCGTTCTGGATGACGGAGTCACCTGGATATAAATAAATTCAGATTTTCATTGCAGAAGCGACTGGCAAATCCACCTGGATTTCTTTCCACCCTGCAAAGCCTTACCCGGCACCAGGGTCTCGAAGTCGGCCAGCATGCGGTATGCCGTGCAGGGGTTGACGCTCAGGGTGGCGGCGCACAGCACCGGGATGTCGCTGGGCACCTTCAGCAGCACCTCCTCGGGAAACACCCCCTGTGTCCGCCACGTCCCTGGGGTACCGGCAGCATCGCAGCCAGCGCGGGCAGAGCAGCAGGAAGGTGGGCAAGGAAAGGAAAATGTTATGAGACCTCAGCTCAGGCCATAGCCTTAACGCCGGTCGCTGCAGCATCACCACACCGTGCACCGTCTAAATCCTGGAGAGTGAATTATGAAACATTTTCCCGTATGGGTATGACCAAAATATTGCGAGAGGCAGGGGATGGATCCCCTGCTGCCCACTGAGATTTATCACCCAGCAAAGTCTAATCATTTCCCAGAGGAAAATGGGAAATGGGCACGGGGAGTGTGTGCAGAGCTAATGGAAATACTCCCCATGCTACGGATGAGCCCATATAGTCAAAGCCAATTTACTTAGATTTAGTCTCTCTATATTTATATCCGATTTAACCCCCTATCATTCATTTACTTTTTTTTTAATGCTTAAAAATATCACATTTGGATCTTAACTAGATAGCTTTCCTTCTCCCATTAAGCAAAAAAGCCTTTTAAGAAGAAATAGGCAAGGAACAAGCTGTTACACCAAACCAGAACCGACAATTTTTCTGGCCCTTGGCATTTTGGAGGAGCACAAGAGACATTTGTTGGAAAATAAGTTCCCGTGCTTTCCCATCAGAGCACTATTAAGGAGAAAACTGTAATGAGATGTAACCATGACCTTGCACAGGTTAAATGCTTTATCCTGGGTCTTTAAAGAAGGTCTAAGTAGATGTGACAAAACGCGGTTGTTTCCAGAGAAGAACAGATTGCTGCGATGCTTTATAACGGCGCGGAAGCCCCATAAAAGGCCTATGCTATAGAAAAGCAGATTATTTCTAAACTCAAGTTTAGCATACGCAATGGCATCGCTACCGCTCCTACTGCAAGTGCTCCGGGTTTTTGCATTGCATGTGTCCCGTGCACAGGAGCCCCTTCCCCGGGGACCCCCATCCTTCCCCGCAGCCCCCCTGCCTCCGCAGAGGACCAGCAGCATCACCCGCTGTGGCTGGGGATCGAGCTGAGGTATCGAGCTCGCTTTAAAGAAAAAAAACCAAACCATTAAAAATAAAAATACATGGCAGAAAGAATAAAACTTAAAACCAAGATATAAACAGGTAAGAAATGAAGATGCCTTTGTGCAGCTCCAGCGGTTATCCCGATGCTTCTAGTCTGAGACCATCCAGCTCATTATATTGATGATTACGCTAATACGGCACTAAATGGGTTCCAACTGCTGCTTCCCTCGCGCGGAACATTCTCTAATGGAGCTTTTTTTTTTTCCCATTTTAAGTCACATCCAATTAGATGTAATTGCTGTAAGCGGGAGGGGCACGTGGCTCTACCCACACCCAGCAAAAATGGTGCTTTGGAGAGCAGCGGTTTTGCTCTGGGACCCCCAAAATCCCCACAACAGCTCCCCAGGCATCGGTTCGCATGAGAGCACGACCACAGGTTTGCTCTCCGTGCAGGCTTGGGCAGCTCCCGGCGGGCTCAAGCATCCCAAAAATCCCCTGAGAAGATGCTTTGCAGGCGGGGGGATGCAGAGGAGGACCTTGCCAGTGAGCAAGGATCCAGCGGTGCCGTGGCTCCTGGCACCGAGGATGCCGGGGTACGCACTTACCGAGGCCGGCGCCCGCCGGGATGACCCGGTCCCCGGGTTTCAGAGCCGCCACACGACGCCCGACCTCCAGCACTTCCCCAACACCTTCGTTCCCTCCCACGGCCGGCAGCGGGGAGAGGATGGCGTAGGTCCCTGCCGGGAAGCCAGAGGTGAGCTGTGGAACCCGTCATACCCCAGACCTCCCCATCCCAGGAGCTGGCTCCAAACCCTCCGAGACATCCCACCGGGAGCATCCCGCAAGAATCAATATGCAAAGAAGATGCAGCCGGCGCGTTACCTTGGATCATATTGATGTCGGCGGGGTTGATGGGGGCTGCCAACATCTTGACGTGGACATCGGAGTCCCCCAGCTCGGCCACCTCGAGGTCCTTTAGCCTGAACAGGGAGACACAAAGGAAAAGTGCATTACTACAGGCTTGGCTGATGTCTTCTGCACCTTGGTTGAAGCTGGAAAGAGATGCCGGTATCACCTACACGACACATTAGACTTAAAATAAACAGCACCGTGTTCCCCATCTCATCTACGTTGCTGTAGCCTGGTCTCCTCCAGTGAAGAAACCCAACATCCAACTTAAGACGACCCCATCGAGACTCCTCTGTCCCCAGGGAGCAGCAGGCAGCAATGCCCGTATCCACCCCTAAACCTCACACCTTTAGCCGGGCTTAGGAACAAACCCCAAATACTCCTCGCACAGAGAAAAGCCCCTCCAAGAGGGACGACGTCCCCAACCCCTTTGCCATGAGGCTGTTTTAAATGCGATGAAGATGCTCTTCCACCGAGGGAAGAGCGGGGCTGGGTAATTTAGCTCATCTCCCCCCACAAACGCATCCTGCCGGCGTCCATGGCCCCGGGGGAATTGCAATATAAAACTTTTGGGATACCTTGGGTCTTGCAAGGGGAGGGAAAAGCTCTTCCAGAAAACCCAGCAGCACCACGACACAGACCAAGGGGAAAGAGGAACCGGGGGCTCGATGACTTGCCTGACCCATCTCCCAGCCAGGGCAAACCCATCCAGCCGTGCCCGTTTGCAAGATGGAAGGCAATTTTAACTACATTTAAATGAGCTGGGGGGCTCTGCAAAGGCTGCCAATTTTTAAGAGCAGCTATTTGCCGCAATCACACGCCGCAAAGTACGTGTCGTTAGGCACGATACACCGAATTTCTTTTCATGGCTTGGCCTGGGCTGGCAAAGTGGTTTGCCCCTTCCCTCCTCCAAGCTGCCCGGCAGATTTGGAGATGACTTGGAGGTTTGAATTCAATAGCACCGTGCGCGCGTCAGAAGGCTTTTAGCACATGGGAATTTGCATCGCCGGCTGCAGCTCTGGCGCTAGGTGATAGATGGGCCATGGCTTGGCCTGGGCTGGCAAAGTGGTTTGCCCCTTCCCTCCTCCAAGCTGCCCGGCAGATTTGGAGATGACTTGGAGGTTTGAATTCAATAGCACCGTGCGCGCGTCAGAAGGCTTTTAGCACATGGGAATTTGCATCGCCGGCTGCAGCTCTGGCTCTAGGTGCTACACACGCTCCAGTAACGGTTTTGGGTGAGGGCATCAGGCTCCAGCTCTTGCTTTCAGCAGCAGCCACCCAAACAGAAAGCCCACAGCCTGCACCTTTGCTGAGCATCCTTGCTACACGGGTGCATCCCCAAGCACAGAAATCCTCCGTCTGCAGCATGCAAATCCCCCCCCTCGCCGTCACTCCGGCTGTCCCGACCCTGCCCAGCCATCTCACGACGTCTCTGGCTTTTACGAGTATTTTCCTCTCCTAATTAGCAATTAGGACGATGAGACACGAGGGAGGCTCCCAGGAGGGTCCAAAAACCTCACTTGGAGAGTTTGGCATCAGCGAGGTGCAGGATACGGCCCTGCAGCCACTGAGTACGACCAAGAGCCCTGACTTCAGTGGATTTTGCTCAAAACCACGCGGTTTTTGGCAAGGTTATGAATTACGAAGCCAGGTGCGCAGGAGGCAGCAGCGGCTGCTGTGCAAACCACCCGCCAGAATTAGCAGGATGAAGTTAGCTCCTTGCAAACCCGCTTCGAACCGAACTGCAAGGCTTCGGCAGGAAAACACGGTGACTCCGTCCTGTTTCAGGTTTAAAAAAAAATTAAAAATAAAATACAAATCAGCATTACAAGACGCAGGGACCCATTCGGAGGCATTGCCGCCGGTGGGCGCCCACGCCTCCGGCTCCCCGGCCCCCAGCAATGCCATCTCCACGCTGTATATATTTTTCTGCCTTGTTAGGCAGCAAATTAAATCATTTCGGGTTTTGCCACCCTCTGCATGTCCGACTAATTGAAATCCCTTTTTCTTAAATGAGGTTAAATATCGAGGTTAAAGTTAATACCATGCAGCACCTCTGCACAGCATCAACCCTGTGCCAGCACCTTGGGCATGAATCCACTGCTCAGATTTCCATCCCATTAAAAAAATCAGATTTATATCAGACAGACGGACAGGTTTTTGATGGAGGCTGCTAAAAGCCAACGACCCACCAAAATCCCGTGTCACCAAGCAAAGTGACGCTCGCTAATCTTAACAAATTCAGCAGGTTGCGCAAAAAAGCTGGTGTTTCAGCTGGCCGGGGGTTTTACGGCTCGTCCTGCCCCGCTTTAGCATTACGGGAACTCGGATATTTTCAGAAATCTGCTAAAAAGAGAAGTCATGAAGCACAAGACTGGCCTTGCACAAGCAAGGGGGTGAAGGCAGCAAATCTCAGGAGCCGTCAGCGGTGATAAGCACCGTTGCACAATTAAACGGTCGTAAGAAAAAGCAATCGTCCATCCTCAAAAAACCCCCGGGGGTTCGGTGTCTGCACGCAACCGGATAATGTATTGGCATGTCCTAAACTTCTAGGGGTGACCTGAACTGGTTCAAGCAGGGCAGCAAGTCCTCGAGGTCTCCTCCCTTGAAAAAAAGGCATAAAATCCACCAAAATGTGACTTTCCCCTGGCCTTTTTGGCCATTTTAGAAGGCAAATCCCATGGCAATGCCGAGCGTCAGCCGCTGTCCCCAAAAACGATGCGATGCCGATGGGCACGACACCGACTTGGTCCCATAATTGGGACCTCAAAGAGAAACCCCATCAGTGTGATGCAACCGAGGACGAAGCCGGGGCGCAGCGATGCCGGGGGCTCGGACCTCGCCATCGTACCCCAAATTAAGCAAGAATGGGCTTCCTGGTAAAAACACGTGGTTTTAAGGCAAACTGAAGGAGCGGCAGCAGGTGGGTGGGAGGCGGGAAGGCAAAGCTGCCGAAGCG
>NW_008796212.1:1188825-1200588 GCF_000699145.1 Aptenodytes forsteri | reverse complement strand
CCTGCGATGAGCCGGCGGGGTCTCTGCGGGGCGGCCCGGGGGTCTCCCGGGATTGCCGGGGCCCGGGGTCCTGCTTCGGGGCTGGTTTATCCCAAAACGCTCGTGAAAATATCACCCGCGCTAGTGTCAGCGCGGTGAAGGCAGCGCCAGCTGCCCCGTGCCGAGCCATGCCAGCCCGGAGGCCTCGGTGATGGGCACAGGAGCATCCTGCAGAGCCCAGGCAAGGGCGTCCTTGGCTCCTGGTGCACGTGATGAGGCATTTTGGGGAGAACAGTCCTTTTTCTCCGATTTATTAACCGGTGGCTTCCAGCCACCCTGGAAGGGACGCGTGTGCTTGCTATAGGCAGGGAAAGCTGCACGGCAAATGTTAATCGGGTGATTATTTAAAACAGCAGATGCCTGACACGGGTGGTGAGAAAAAAAAATTCCTAATAGTAATTTAATTCAATGTTTTGTATAATTATCTTGAAGGAAAGGTCTCATTTATTCTTCCAATTAAAACTGATTAGATCGGGGGGAAAAAAAAGAGAAGTGAAGATGCCTGCCTTACTGATCGACCTGTCACAGCAGAATAAACAGCGGATTTTAAAAATAATTTCTTATTTCATGTAGAGATTGAACTCCTCCGACTGGGTGGCGGGAGCAGCTCAATAAATCCTGGTTTGCTCGTCACAGTCCGCTGCTAGGTGCAATTAGGAGATTCCTTCGTTAACGCCATCCCTCCCCTCGCCGGCCCCGGGGGCTTTGCTGGTTCGCCCGTGGACCAGAGCACCCAGGGGGTGCAGCGTGGGTGAGAACCCTGCGGCCTGGCCGGCGGGGCCGCCCCCCGGGGCGGCTTGGGAGCCCCGACGGGAGCCTGCGGCCGGATCCTGCACCTCCCGGAGACTTTGCTGTTTGCAGCTCCGGGGGGGTCAGGCTTCCTTCCCTGCCTTACGGCGGTTGGGTTTCGATGGCCGTCAGCATCGCCCGTAAATCCGGCCGCTTTCCCTTCCCGCTCCCCCAGTCCCGTTCTCAGGCACCCGGTATTTTATTCCCATAAAATTGCTTTGCTATGAAACGATATCCCGGTGAGAAGTTACTCGGCTCATGCCCAGCAGATCTCCTGCCAGCAGATTGTCCCTCGTCTGCGCCCTCCCCAAACTGTCTCCGTCCCCGTGACACGCTGCGCACGGACCCGGGTGGGCGTCCGAAATTAGCCCGGGTGCTGCAGGGGAGGGTCCCTTCAGGCTCAAATGAGTCATCCCTGAGGCTGTGGTGATCTGAAACGAAAGATCATCATCAACTGGCTTGATATTTCACAATATTTTTTTCAGAAAAAAGGGAATTTTTTTTTTTTTCATGAATTCACGTGAGTGGAAGGCTTGAGATGAAAGAAAAGTCCAGTTTGGGGAAAAAAAAAATGCTATTAAAGGTGCTGATGAGGATTTTTCTGCCTCCCTGCTCTTCTGGGGTAGGATTTGCAACTGCTTTTGGGGGGGGCGAGGGAGGGCTCGGCTCGGTGCGTCCCTGCCGAAGGCTCTGCGAACAGACGAGGGGAGCGGAGAGAAAAAGAACTTTTCACACCGGCTTCTTCCGTTATGAGACATTTTGGTGTCGCTTGTAACAGGAGTGGGTGTAAATATCTGCAGACACCCATGGGATTTGCAAGTTGATTGTTGCTGACAAACGCACCCACAAACACCCCGCGCTCGCCGAGCCGACGGCACCCGTGTGCCGCAGAGCACCGGCACCGCTCGTGACGCTGGTTGCTCTCTCCGGGCAGGATGGGACAACGTGAGAAGCTGTATGGAGGGACAGGGTGGGACCGGGGCGACGTTCACCCTCCGAGAGCCGAATCCACCATGGGAGGGTCACATCCTGACACGTGGCATCGCATCTCCCTGCCTCCCCGGGCCACCTCTGTCATGGGATGGCAATTAATTCAATATATACAATTCTATTGTATTAAATCCAACGTGGCGTCAAAAACCAGATAGCTAGGAGTGCTGGGGCAAGCAAAGTCAGGATCGACAACCAGCCCGTGGGTTGCCGGAGCTGGGTTCCAGCCCCCTACGTAGATGCTGCCAGGATAAAACCCTACACCGGAGCTGGGGAGCCAGCCCCCGAGGTCAGGGCGATCGCAGCCTGATGCAGAGAGGAACTAGATGAGCCCGGGGATTTCAAAACACGTTTTCTTGCTCTAATTGTCAGCACCCCCTTTTATTCAGCGTGAATCATCAGAGGAGGCTGGATTTGCTCCCTGCTCTTGCAGCTCCAGGGATGCCCCATCCACGCAGCGAGTTCGAAAGGGCTCGGAGCAACCCCGTGCCGCTGGTGACGGCGCCAGGAGGAGCAAAACAGGCTTTTCCCACCTCGTCGGTCCGGTGGGATCCTGAGCACATCCGTGCCCTGGCAGCATCTTTACCACTGGGGAGGGACGGTCCTCGGGAGGCTGAGCGGCGTGTGCAGTCACCTCCGGCACGGCTGGCCGCTTTAAATCAGCGTTGTAATCCAATCACAGCAATAAAATAATAGGGTTTTAATAGCCTCGAAAACTGCAGCTTTCCGAGGGTGCCAAGAGTGCTTAAGATTTTTTACGGTGGCAGCTGCAGGGGAGCGGCTTCGGGCCAGGCGGGGGGTGAGCGGCGGGAGGGGTTTCGGGCACGGCGGAGGATGCTCACGATGCAGGCGAGCCTGCACGCTGGGAGAGGCGGGTGCCCGCGGCCTGCGGCCCACGGCGTGGCAAAGGGTTAATAACTAATTACATGAGCAAAATGAGACGCCTTTCCATACCCTTAGAAACGTATGCATTCTCAAATCAGGGCTGGCAGACAATTTATGATTATTTTGTTAATGTTTCTCCTGTAACAAGCACAATTTCCTGGTGATTAATGGCTACTTCATCTCCTGAAATTGCCTTTTTTTTTAGGAGAGATGCATGAAAATCCACTTTGCAGTTGAGGGTTTAGGAGTGGGTGGGGAGAGGAGGAAGAGGAGACGGTTCCTGAGCACCCGGTGCCGCGGTGGGTGCTCCGGCCGGGGGAAGGAGCGATGCTTTCCGCTCCCCTCTGCCTTAAAACCCTGTTGTTAATGAGCTATGATTTATCACAGCCATTGATTAGCTTGACTAATTCATACTTGTTCATGGCTGGAAAGCAAAAGTGCTGCCGGTGAGGTGGGTTTATTCTTGCAGACCCGGGGACCCCCTGGCCCGAAGCCTGCGGGGATGCGGGGATGGGTGGGAGCAAGCGCCTGCAAGAGCTGGGTGACACCAGGGTGACACTTGCTGGGATTTTATCCCTGAAACCTCAAGACCTGTTGAGGACAGAGAATTTATCCCCTGGTTTACAAGGACGAGTTGAGCCCAGCGGGTTCAGCCCGACCCCGGGAGCCTCGTGCGCGCTGTGATGCCTCCAGCTGTCCTAGCGCTTAACCAAGTTAAGGTGAAATTATTAATTAACTGCTTACAAGATTGACACGCTTTTTAATTAAGGAGAATAATAATCTACTGCCTTTTCCCTTTTTGGTGGAGACATTGAAGGTGTGTTTGCTTTGCTTAGGAATAATTAATAAAGCTGAGGCTGGAGAGCTTGCCTTAAAGGGGGGTTCCTTTGGGGGGGGTGCTTGGTGTTGCATCTCGGTGGCCTTCCCACGGCAGCCAGATGTGGTCCAAGCGCCGCTGGACCTCCCGGAGCCCCAACACCCTTGCAGATGTTTTGGGTCGGGATGCTGGGCTGGGGTCCCAGGGCTGGGACGCACCAACAGGACAAGGTTTGTAAAACAATCTGCAAAATAATTCCCTTTTTCAGGCAGGGAAAAGGATGCTCCGAAACAACCCGTGGGGGAAGGCGGTCAATGGGCTGCACCGTCCCACCGAGCGCAGAGCTCCCGTCTCCGCCAGCCACCTCTCCCTCTTCTCACCTGGTCACTGCAGCCACTGTCCCGTCCCCCTCTGGCGTCCATCGCAGGGTCCTGGGCCCTGACCCGTCCCCACCACCTGGTTTTTATAAGGCTTAGAAACAGCTCGGCTGTTATTTTCCCATTTCGAGCCCCATTCACCCCAAACCCAGCAGCGCTGGCGGAGTCCCATCGCTCTGCCTCGACCGCCTTTTTATTAGACGTGCCTGAATCTTCGAATGACAAATACATTGTGCTTAAAGACCCACTTTACATAATCCTCGGCTTATCCCTGAATCCCTCATTTAACACCTCAGACGGTGCTGGACAATCCCATAAACTCTATTGAATCCTTCACCTAAAAACTTGTGCGCGATGCTCCCGGCTCGGGGCAGATGCGACTGGGTGCCCAAGGAGGCTTTATTTTTTTTAAGCACGCCGACGGCTGCTTCTTGCTCCTCCGATTTTTTTATCCCCCTTTAAATTGTTTCATTGTCAGATAATAAAAAAAAAAAAATATATATATATAGAAAGAAGCGCAACGCTCGGCGGCTAACGGAGAATTGATGAGTTCTGATCCTCTGCCAATGAGATGAACAAGGAGGCTTCATCCTGAGCCGTAAATAAGGAAGGAGAGGGAGATGCTGAGAGGACCCAGCTGTGTTGCTGCCCGCTAGCTCTGCCTGTGAGCAGCGTAACCTCGGGACATCGTCCTCGCTTGGTCCTTGCTGTTGCTTTTCCCGTCGCTGCTTTTTCCCGTGCCGCTCATATTTGGGTTGTGCAGCAGAGCTGGTCCATCCCTGGACCCTCAGCGGTGATTAATGCAAAAATCATCGGGTTTGGGCGTCTTGCCAGCTTGGGGCAGCGCAGGAGCTGGTCCCCCGGGGATCGGTGTTCGGGGGTTGGTGCGGAATCGAGGTGCGATGCCTGCAGGGCGTCATCCAGCCGGGTGGAGGAGGATCACGGCCAGGGGGGGTGAGATGCTGCTTTTGGGACCCACGTTGCCACAACGGCACCCAAAGGCATCACCCCTGGGTGACTTGGCAGGGAAGATCTCTTGAAATATCTTGAAAGGATGCCCAGGTGAAGAAAGGCATCAAATCAGCATCTTTTATCCTTTTTTAACTGTATTTTAGCTTTTCTTTTTTCCTCCCCCCCGCTCTAGGTCCCGATACGTTCCCATTCTGCTCCTGTCGGCTGCAGACCCGAAATATTTCCAACAGTGCAGGAAACCGTGAGCGTGAACCGTCTTATTTGGGAAAAGAATTGATCGATTTTCTCTGGGTTTTGCCGGTTCAAAAGCTGGCTGGTTTTGTTCGTTCCTGTTCTGCTCAAATGCCCGACGAGCTCTTTTTGTTGGAAACTGCCGAGCGCATCCTTTCTCCGACGGGGTTTGGAAAGCCACCAAACCGGAGCTGCCGGCGCTCAGATGAGGACAAACAAGAGGAAGGAAAGCTGACCCTTCCCCCGTACATAAAATTGAATAAAATAAAACCAAACAAGCTGTAAAAACAATTAATAATAATAATAAATGAATGCTGGATACAATATTGTTCCCTCCTTTCCTTTCAGTTGGATTTTAAATGATCGGGGAAGGCTGTTTGCACACCCGTCTCCGTGCTCAGGCTCCAGCCTGTCAGCACCGACTGATGATTATGAGAAATTGGAGCAATATCCAAACCCCAGGTCTGAAAATAAATGGCTTTTGTGATTTTGGATGTGATCAGAGACCCAAAACGCCCCGGCTGATTTACATCCCCCCCTCCCTTAAAAAAGAACACCCCAAGGCAACAGCGGAGGAGAGGGCGCAGAGAGTTTTGGTGCAGATCTGCTCGGTTTTAATGCCTTTTTTTTTTTTTTTTTTGATCAAAGTGATTTTATTGCAAAGTTTAGGGATGGGCAAATCCACGCAGCTGGGATTGTAGCTGGTCTGGGTTAAGCGCTGAGCAGACGGACAGATGGACAGTGCATGGTGCTCTGGAATAAATTTGGGTTAAAAGTGGTTTGTAAAAATCCCAGGAGCAAATGTGATGCTCCCGGACAGCTCTGGAAGGGGGGGAGGGACCGACTCTGACCCTCGTGCCCCCAATAATGGGATTTTTAACTGTTTTGCATGACAGCGCCGGCGGATGCTGGGTTTAGGACCGCAGGGAAGCGCTGAGCTATTCCCCCACTTCACCCCCACCATCACGGAGGTCTTTCCAGGAGTGAAAAAAAGAGACAAAAATAACCCAAAGTGAGATAAATAAGCCCAAAAAAGGGTGGCACGGAGGAGACATTCAGGCTAAGCCTGCCCGGGCGGCAGCGAAGTGGCTGGGGAGCGGCTGCGGCACGGGGGCCCGTGGATGCAGCCCCAGGAGCATCGCGGTGTGCCTGGAGGTGACACCGACAGTGCCGGTTCCTGATGAGTCCCTGCGGCTGTCACAGTCCGTGAAGGACAGAAACGGGAGGTTTTAGTGGGGTGGCAGAGAGGGAACGGGCATAGCCCTAGTATCAGTGTTGGGATTTTACATTTTGAAGTGGAGCTGCTGCCTCGGACTGTTCCCTGCCAGCCCAGGAGGGAGGACCTGGGGGTTTTGCATCCCTCTAACGAACCCCCTTTAAAATCCTGCTGGGGGAGTTTGTGGGCACGGGGAGGTCAGTCTGAGCTGGCCGGGGCAGTGCTGCCCTGCGGGGCCAGCCCAGGGGCTATGGGCTCACCCACTGCCTCCGGAGCGTCTCCCGCATGGGCTGGGATGCTGCCACGGGCTGTGCCAGTGGTTTCGCCTGCAAATTTGGGGAGGTTGCATGCAGCTCATGGGCAGTGCAGGGGTAGCTCGAGAAAGCTCCTTCTGAGATGGAGAGCAACGTTTCTCTTTGTAATCAGTGCCTGGGGTGAAAAAATAGCAGTTTTCTGGATGCATGCGGTCCTCAAACTCAGCCACGTGTCTGGCATCTGTGAGGCTGTGCCCCCGAGCACCCAAAAAAAGGCTGTCGGAGCAGCGCCCGGGCGAGGATTTAGTTCTGGGTGTCGGGCATTGATCCTTGGGCTTCCCAATTCCCCGCGGAGAAACCCCAGTGCCCTTCGAGCACAAACCAGGAGGCAGGTTGGCAAGGGGTCGGGTCTTAAATAACATCTTCTAACACCTTCTAACACCTTCTAACATTTTCCTGGCTATTTCCTCTGGGAACTCTTGTTCATTCATTGCATTGAACAGGAATAGGAAGGTTTATTTGGATGAAGACACAGAAGTTATTTCATCCTTTCAGGCTGTGATAACTCATCTAATAGCCCTATTACATCCAGCCACGGCACCGCATTGGGCGTCTGACCGCTCAGGGCTGCACGGACGGATGGGGAGGAGAGCAGTGGGATGAAATAATCTATTTTGTCTGTTAAGAAAGAGAAAGGATTTTTGGCATTAGTAAAAGGCAAGTGATTTGAGAAAATAGCAGAGACTTATTAGAGATAAAGAACTGGATGGGGGTGTAATAGGTGTAGGTATAGAAAAAGAAAGAGGGGGATGTGGGGGGAAGAGGGAGAGAGACTGGTGTAGAGGGAAAAGGGGGAAAAAAAAGCAGAAGGTAAAAATTTAGGGGGTGAAATTGCTTAAATTTCAGTGCAGGCTGCTGGAGGTCGTGTCCCTGCAGCTCTGCAAGAGCCGTTGGCTGCAGGGAAGGCACCGCTGGGAGCGATGCCCGGGGAGGTGCTGGCCCCGTGCCCTGTGGCTTTAATGGGGAAAAATGGGGAATTATTGTGCTGGCAGCAAAATCTGGTATTCTGACGATAAATTAAAAATTAAAGGGTTTTTGCGTGGAAAGCCCCGGTCAGCGTGGACATGCTCGTCCATCTGCTTTGAGTGAGGCCGGTGGGTGCTGCAGCTCCATCCTGCGGGCGCCAGGGTAAGGGCTCGGGGCAGCCCCGCTCCCTCGATCTGCCTTTTTATGGAGATAACTGAGAGCAAAAAAATCCTCCCCAAAGTACTGTTGACTCCAAAGAGATTCAAAGCCCCAAACCCTAGCTTTTTCCCCCCGACCTGGGGGAACCCAGAAGATGTGGCGGGGCTGCGACGGCTGGGTTTGAGGCTGCTGTCACTGAACACCCCGGAGCTGAAAACATTTATCCTTCGAATGGGAGGGACGGCTTCAGTCGAGACCATTTGCAATCATGGCAAGGCCTATATTTTTCCTGCAAATGACTATACTTGAAGAGTGATTACTTCATTTTAACTTGATTGCTCCTGCAAGGCGCTCGGGGGCTGATGGCAACGGGGAGACGGGGCAGGGGAAGGACTGGGGGCTGCGGGCTCATCCTGCCTGGTCCTGAGCGCTTGCTGCCCCCCGACCCCTCAGCTCTCGCTCAGGGTGGAAGGAGATGCTTGGGGAGGGATCAGGGTTGGGATTTGCACCCGGGGATGGGATGGAGCTTGGTCCTGGTGGGTGGTCATCAGCTCCATCCCTGTAGCTGCATGGAGCAGTGCTGTCTGTCCATCTGTCCTTCCTCCCTGCTTCCCTCGGTCCCTCCTTTCTTCCCTCCATGCAGGACTCCTGCTGTGCTATGCAGGATAAGTGCCACGCCATGCGGGATGGGTGCTGTGCTGTGCCACCCCAAAACCATCCCTGCGCCCCTGCCTGCACCCCCTGGCCCTGTGCCGCACCGCTGCGAGGCAGGTCCTCCCCCCCAGCTCTGGGAGGCAGTGACGGTCCCTCTGCCAAACTTCCCCCGCTTTCAGGCCTGTTACACAGATGGGATTTGAGCTGGATGTGCTGGAGGGGAACTGTCCTCACCCAGAGCGCCGTGGGCAATTCCTGCTTGTCCCCAAACCTGCTGGCCATACGAAAGCATCCCCTCCATGAATGCACACAGCCCCTCCATGCACCCCCTCCATGCATGAATACATCCCCTCCATCCATGCTTACATCCCATCCGCGCGTCCCCTCCATACGTGCATAGATCCCCTCCACGCATCCCCTCCATCCATCCATCCATCCATCCTATCCATGTGTCCCCTCCATCCATGCATACATTCCCTCCATGCATCCCCTCCACGCATCCCCTCCATCCATCCATCCATCCATCCTATCCATGTGTCCCCTCCATCCATGCATACATTCCCTCCACGCATCCCCTCCATCCATGCATACATCCTACCCACGCGTCCCCTCCATCCATGCATACTTTTCCTCCATGCAACTCCTCCACGCATCCCCTCCATCCATCCATCCATCCTACCCACGCGTCCCCTCCATCCACGCATCCATCCCATCCACGCATCTCTTCTGTGCACGCGTACATCCCCTCCGTGCATCCCCTCCACGCAGCCAGCAGCACCGCCATCCCGGGGGGCTCCTCCAAGCCCCTTCCCCTGGGGAAGGAGCCCGCAGGGAGCTGGCGGCCGCCTGCGCCGCCCTGCCCTGGGCCGGCGCCAGCCCTTCACGGGGAACAAGGCGCCTTTGTGGAGCCCACGTCTCCCTCCAGCTCCTCTCATGCAAAATTCGGGCCGCGTCCCCACGGTGGGTGGCAGGTCCAGGGTGCATTAATGGTCCTCGTTAAGCAGCACAGATGTATTCCCAAATTAATCCCAGAGCTCACACGAGGAGGTTGCCATTGGGATTTTTTCCCCTGTGGTTTGGGCTGTGGGGTGGTGGAGCAGGTTGGTCACCCACTGGGGAATTGGGGACAGTTTTGTTGTGATATGCTGGCTGCAAAAAAACCCCTTCCCATTTTGGTTTGCAAAGCAATTGGTTTAGAAACAGTTTTGGGGTTTAAAAGGCCATGGGAAGCGCGGTGCATTGCTCGAACAGGCTTGTGCGGCTCAAAAGCTCCGTGTTTCCAGGTTGGTTCCCCCAAACTCCTGGAAATATCCTACTTCTGCTTGGCCTCAGCTGCATTTCCCCCCCTGAACTGAGATGTTTCAGTTCAGCTGCTGGAACCCCCCACCCAATATCCTCCCCAGACTGTCCCCAGCCCATCCCTCGGGTGCTGCATGACCCAGACCCTCTTCCTGGCAGGATTTTGGGGGGCTTTTCCCTTCGATGCATGAAAAAGCACCAACTCCCCCATCCCGACCTCTTAGGGATGTGACGGGAAATGGGAGAGCGACGGCTGGATCCTGCGACATCCCTGGGGACCGGGGGGGACCCTGCAGAGCCAGCACGGTGCCAGCCCTCTCCTGCTTTTGCTGCCGTGCATCTAAGCGGCTTAATTCCTTTATCGGGCATTATTTTAACAGGCTTTTAACGTCACTGGGAGAGGATTTGTCAGGATTGCTCTGTGCTCGGCGTGAGGCAACGCGCTGCCGGTGCCGGCTGCGGATGGGGCTGCATCCGCGCCCGGCTCGGGGCTGGCATGGTTTGGAGAGAGGTGTCCATCGCCCTCCGCCTTCACCCCCAAATTGTGTTGTCCCGGCTGGGGGACACACATCGGTGCCGATGGCGGGGGGTGTGACATGTCCGCTTTGTCCCTGGAGCCCTGGGGACAGACATATTCCTGCGAGTAAGTGCCACCGCAGTGCTAACCTGGCTGGAGGGCTTGCTGGGAGCAGCTCGGGGGGGAACTGGGAATGGAAGGGACACGTTGCACACCCCTATGGCACAGGGAGGGGTGACACTGGGAACACTGCCGGGGGGTGTGTTTGGGGCTGGCAGCTCTGGGGTGACCCCAGCCCTGCTGAGCCCCTGCCCTGGGGAGCTGCTGCAGCCTGGGAGGAGGAGGCAGGGAAGGGGCTGTGCAGTGTCCCCCGGGCTGTGCAGTGTCCCCGGGGCTGTGTGCTGTCCCCAGGCCAGTGCAGTGTCCCCAGGGCTGTGCAGTGTCCCCGGGGCTGTGTGCTGTCCCCAGGCCAGTGCAGTGTCCCCAGGGCTGTGTGCTGTCCCCAGGCCAGTGCAGTGTCCCCAGGGCTGTGTGCTGTCCCCAGGCCAGTGCAGTGTCCCCAGGGCTGTGTGCTGTCCCCAGGCCAGTGCAGTGTCCCCAGGGCTGTGTGCTGTCCCCAGGCCAGTGCAGTGTCCCCAGGGCTGTGTGCTGTCCCCAGGCCAGTGCAGTGTCCCCAGGGCTGTGTGCTGTCCCCAGGCCAGTGCAGTGTCCCCAGGGCTGTGTGCTGTCCCCAGGCCAGTGCAGTGTCCCCAGGGCTGTGCAGTGTCCCCGGGGCTGTGCAGTGTCCCCAGGGCTGTCAGCAGAGCCACCTGTTTCCAGCAGATCCCTTTGCTCCGATTGCACCAACGCTGGGGCTCTGGGTAGGGGACAGGATGCACATGGAGCCACGGGGACAGGACCATCCCTGGGGCAGGACTACGCTCCCAGGCTGGCCCAAACACAGACACCACCCAACACCCCTGCAACCCTCACCCTGTAGCCTTCCTCCCCTCCCCCTCCTCCTCCCTGCGGGGATGAAGGCCCTGCGAAGCAGGGCTGTTATTTTTAGCTCTGATTTAGCCGGTGCATCCAGGTTTTCCACGTGCAGTAATTCAAGTGATCCTCTCGTCCTGGGGAGCGCCCGCCATGATTTACTCAGCAAAAAGCTCTTCAGCTCCCAGGAAAAATTCATCTTTGAAATGAAGCTGCAACGATGCGGCCGGGGCTGGGATTAAAACCGTGGCAGCGACGGCCTTTCTTCATCGATGCAAGCGCTACTGGGGTGCCCGGTCCTGCGCCTGTACCGCAAGAACCGGCTCCGGGCGTGGTTTGTCCTCCCCGGTTTTCCCGGCAAGCGTTTCTCCAGGGCTGGCTTTGACCCCAAATAAGTAAGTCAGCCTGACGTGGAGAAGCGGCGCGGCAGCATCCCGGGGCTGAGCTGAACCTGGACGAAGCTTTTTGGTGCTGGCGGGCGGCGTTGTCCCACTTCCAGGGCTGGGAGCTTCCCGGCGGGTTCACGGGGCTCAGCGACACCCGGGTATCGTCCCCTGTCCCCCCCC
>NW_008796212.1:1186490-1188259 GCF_000699145.1 Aptenodytes forsteri | reverse complement strand
GGGGCTGGGATGAAAACCGTGGCAGCGACGGCCTTTCTTCATCGATGCAAGCGCTACTGGGGTGCCCGGTCCTGCGCCTGTACCGCAAGAACCGGCTCCGGGCGTGGTTTGTCCTCCCCGGTTTTCCCGGCAAGCGTTTCTCCAGGGCTGGCTTTGACCCCAAATAAGTAAGTCAGCCTGACGTGGAGAAGCGGCGCGGCAGCATCCCGGGGCTGAGCTGAACCTGGACGAAGCTTTTTGGTGCTGGCGGGCGGCGTTGTCCCACTTCCAGGGCTGGGAGCTTCCCGGCGGGTTCACGGGGCTCAGCGACACCCGGCTATTGTCCCCTGTCCCCCCCCCTCACCCCGCTGGGTTCTGCCTGGTCTCGCGGGACAGGGCTGCATCATCACAGGGTGCTGCTAATGCCGGGGCTTCTCCCTGCATGATTTGGGGTAAAAAGTCCCAATATTTTGCGGTATCGTTCCCTCCACCTTCCAAGTTTCCATCTGCCCAAGCAGTTTCCCAGCCCGGAGTTGCAGCCGGGGCTGGGTGACCCAAGCACGGATCACACCGGAAAGCTGACGCAAAGCTCCCCCCCTGCCCACCCCAAACCTTTGGAAAAACATTTTCCTCCAGAACTAGGGCCGGAGAGGATGTCGGCGAACAAGGCGCCTTTCATCCCCGCTGGCACCGCTGGCGGGGACACCCGGGGGCTGCCAGCGCTTTGTGCCTCCTCCTGCGCCTGCGCCCCGCGGCCCCGGCTGGGAAAGGGCCGGAGATTTTCCTCCTTTTACACCCTTTTGGGTTTTTCTCCCTTCTGCTTGCTCCGAGTTACGCCCTGCACCTCCCTCCCTCCGTCACCCGCTTCCCACCCCAGGGGACGGTGGCTTTGCTGGGTGTCACCGGGGTCCCCTGTGCCACTGCCACCCCCATACAGCCTTGTCCAGGTTTCCACGTCACCATCCCGTGGGAGAAAGCATCATGTCCCTCGTGGACATCCAGCAGGACACAGCAGCTCGTGGCAGAGGACCAGGGGGGTTTCGGGGTCTGAGGACCCCCCTAGGGCAGGCAGGAGCCCCCGTCCCCAAGGAGCGGCAGGGCCTTCGTCCCCAGTGCCCAGCCCACGGGGACCACACTCTGCCCCCGCTCTGCACCATGCAGCCTCGGGCACAGCCCGTGGGTGCTGGGGGCTGGAGACCCCCCCCCAGGGGCTGGGGCAAGTGGAGGGGATGGGGGCCCCGGCGGGGCTGGGGGCCCCCGCCAGCCCGCCCTGGGGTGGGTGTCACCCCCCCCTTCGCCCAGCTGTGTGAGGTGCGGGAGCCCCACACAGGGTGCTGCTGCACCCATCCCACCTGCAGCTCCCACCGCCACCCACCCCAATAAACCCCTGCCCAGCCACCTCCCAGCACCCGCCCTGCAGCTGGGGACCCCCCAGGTCTGCTCCAGCTTGGTGGGGACCCCCCCCAGCTGTGACCCCTGGGGACCCGCCCTCCATAGCTGGGGACCCTTCTGCAGCCAGGCACCCTCCTGCAACCAGGGACCCCCCAAAGCCTTGCACCCCCTTGCAACCAGGGAGTCCTCCCTGCACCCAGGGACCCCCCCACCTCCCTCCTGCAACTGGGGACCGTGCACCCCCCCTGCGGCAGGGGACACCTCTGCAACCGGGGTCCCCTCTGCAGCTGTGCACCCCCCTGAAAACAGGGACCCCCCTGCAGCCGTGCACCCCCCTGAAACCGGGGTCCCCCCTGCAGCCGTGCACCCCCCTGAAACAGGGGACCCCCCTCCACCCG
>NW_008796212.1:1182555-1185320 GCF_000699145.1 Aptenodytes forsteri | reverse complement strand
CTCCCCTCTCCCCTCCCGCTGCACCCCCAAAACTTCACTTTTTGAGGAGGCGGCGACAGCCCCGGGCGAGGGGCGCCGGGATCCCAGTTATTTATTTGCAAGCCGCGCTCGGCCCGGGGCGGGTCCCGGAGGGGGCCGGGGGGGTTTGGGCCGCCTTCGGGTGGAAGGGCGCGGGTCCCCGGGGGGGCCGGGGGGGTTTGGGCCCCCCTCCGGGGGGCCACGCGGGCGGCGCCCCGCTCCTTCGGGAGGAACAGGTGGCGGCCGAGGCCGCTCTCCGGTTGCAGCCTCCCCGGCTCTCTTTATGTCACGGGGACATAATTAGAGTTTTACCAAAGCACGATCGGTATTTTTTTTTTTTTTAAATTTAATTTTTTTTCGCCTTTCCCCCTTCCCTTGAGCATTTGAGCGTTGAGACCTGTGCCTCTCCCGGCCCCCCCCCCGGGAAGGAGCGTGGCCTGACCCTGCATGCAGGGGCTGGGGAAGGGATGAAGGCAGAGGCAAGGTGCGGGGGCGCAGCTCGCTCCCGACCCCCTCGGGAGGCAGGAGCGGGGCTTGGGTGCTGCGAGGTGGGTGAATTTGGGGCTCCCGAGGTGCTACCTGGGGCTGGGAGTGCTTTTTGCAGGGGAAACTGAGGCACAGGGTAGGAGGGAGCTGGTGCCTGGCTCCAAAGGGACCCTGGTGCTGCAGCCTCTAGCTCTTGCGTGATGCTCTGTGCACTAAGGTGTGTTTTTGCCTGGTTCTTTGATTTTTGTTTACCTTAAAAACGAAGCGGCTCACCTGCATGCTGTCCCCGTGCTGGTGCATTGGGGTTTTTGGGTAGTGGCCTCTCTCCAAAAAATATAAATAGTGACACCCATCAGCAGTAAGCAAAATAAGGCTGACCCGTGCGGAGGGGGGCATGGTGGATGGATGGGGGAAATACGAAGCAGCTGAGGCTCTCCACAGCTCATGCGAGGGGGAGGAGATGGGGAAGGAAAGGGCTTATATTCTACTGGGGCAGCTGGAGCGGGGAGAGTCGTGCTGGGGTAGGGGGAGATGCTGATCTGTGCACGGAGCAGCCCCGTGCTTCGGGGCAGAGCAAGGAGGCACTAGGGAAACCGAGGCATGCAGCCAGTGAGGGGCTCCGAGTCCTCTGCCAGAGGAAGGGGCTTCTGCACCCCCCCCCGGGTGTCAGAGGCGGGGTCTTGAGCTGTGCTGCTCCCCAGTCCTGAGGTGTGTGTCTTTCTCTGATGGCTGTCACGGCTAAGCTGCAGCAGCCTGCGAGGGGCTGGAGGGATGGTAGCGGGGACCCGGTGCTGGTGGTGGAGCGGGGCTGGGGGGGCTTTGTGGGGAGGCTCCCCCCCCCCGAGCAAACCCTTTCCCCTCCGTGGGCTTCCTTCCCTGCAAGATGGCATTTGCAAAGGGCAGGATCGAGCCCACTCCTGGTGTAAATCAGGAGCATGTTTACTTCAGCGTTTCTCCTGGTAGATGCAGAGCAGGCTCAGCTCCGCGGTGGAGCCGGAGGGGCTGGGTTTAGCAGGAGGTGAGGGGTCTGCTTCCAACTCTCCAGGTCTATTGCCCTCACCACCGGCTGCTTTTTACGTGAATCCTGGTGTTTGCTTCTGCTGATGCAGCTTGGCCAGCTGCGGGAATGTTGGCTGGCTGCGGGGACATCACCCGGCTTGTCCCTGTGGGGCTTGGGGCTGCATGGCAGACAGGGCTGGTAAATTTTTTTTTAAGCCAGCTGCATGTGCTCTGGGGTCACCAGAGACCCCAAAGCCAGTCACAGGGAGGACCAGCTGCTTGGCTCTGTGGATATTTTGAAGACAAGTGGTTTTCTTGCCTGCTCCCTTGCAAAGAAAGGGCGTAGCGTGATCCCTTCCACGGGTGGGGAAACTGAGGCACGGCATGCCTGTGACTGGCTGAGCTCGATGAGCAAGTGGCTGAGCTGGGAGAGAAGCTGGGTGCTGCGGTCGCAGCCTCCCCACCGGCTCGGGATGCTCTTTGCTCCTTCCGGGAGCGTGCAAACTTTTGCAATTCATTAAGATTTCAGAGTGACTAAGCTGTTGTGCCTGTCTGTTGTGCTTATCATGGGGAGGGGGGCTGGGGCCAGGGTGGTGTTGAAAGGGGCTTGCTGAACCTCCAAACCGGCTGGTGTCTTGTGCTCTTGTGGTGTCAGTTGGCTGTGACGGGGACCTGTGAGTTGTCACCAGTGTGATTTGCTGGCCCCACCTTTCCTCTCCGGGCTCTTTGCGATAAAGCACGGAGCCTTTCCCGGCCTCCGGTTGGGAGCAGGCTGGCTTGCAGCGCTCTAGGCTGGGCCACAGGGCAGTGGCTTTTGCAGGCTCAGCTCTTTCCTCCTCCTTTTGCCTTCCCCTGCTAGGAAAGGGTACAGCTCCGCTCCTCTGTATTGCACCTGTGCACCCCGAAACTTTAGCAATAAGTTGCTCTCCAGGTGTACCCCAGGCTGTGTCCCCCTTCCCCGTGCTCTCGGGCTGTTTTCTGACAGCGCTGGCAGTAGGGACGTGCGTTGGGGACGTGCGCCTGCAGCTGCCGGTGCTGCGTGGCACTCCCGCTGTAATTATGCGGAAGCTGTTTGCACTTGGGTTTGACTGCGTTAGCAGCAATTAAGTAAATAAAATATTTGGGTTTGGAGCTTCCACTTAGGAGGCTGGTGCCACCGGGGAGCCCCGGACTGAGGTTGGTGGCATCTCTGGTGGCACTAGGGCTGGTTTGGGGGGAGCTGGGGGGGGTGGTGGTGGTTGGTTGGTGGTGGGGTTGGATGT
>NW_008796212.1:1179518-1181619 GCF_000699145.1 Aptenodytes forsteri | reverse complement strand
AGCCTCCTGCATCGGGATGCTCTGGAAAATCCCACTCTTGCTGATGTACCCAAGTATGCCTGGGGTGGAGGTTTCCTGCCTCCCCAGCCCTTGGCTCTCCTGTATCCCCTCTCCATGCACTGGATCATGGTGGATCTTCACCGTCTGTGGGGGTGAAGCAGAATTTAGGGATGCTCAGAGTGATGCTGATGCTGCTGGATGGACCTGTCCCTCTGGCTCTGTATCCGCAGCTCCGCGGTGGAGGGTGGCAATGCCCGTTTCCCCCACCTCCCCCCATGCCCCAGACTTGTGGTTGTATTTGCACTGTTTTTGCCCTCTTCTCCTTGCTCCAAAACTCCTGTTTCATGTTTTTCCTCTGGGTGCTTGGACCTGCCCTGGCCTCGGGAACAGGGATCCTGGTGAGTCACCTCCTGGCCCGCACTGCACATTTTTCCCTTTGTTTTCCAAACTAAGACAAACCAGCCCCATTCCAGCTTCCCTGGGAGCTTTCCCGGTGCAAAGCCAGCAGGATCAGGGCTGCTGGGGAACAAAGATGCCTCCTGGAAGACAAAGGCAGATGCTTGTTGGTGGCTTTGACCCCTGCCCTGGCAGTGACAACCTCCCTGCTGCCTGTTGATGTTGGTTTTCCCCCTGACTGCACCCGGGATGGAGCTTTTCCATCGCACGCAACCCATACCCCATCCTCACTCTGCAGAGAGGCTGAGAGCCCTGAGCACCCCAAAGCACCCCATAAAAATCCTCTCCTGGCTGCAGCCCCTCCCCAGGGATTTGCTGCTTTGGGCAGTCATGCAAGGGTTAAGCACGAGGGGCTGGCAAGGCAGAGGCAGGTAAATCCCTGCTGCAAGTTCAGAGCTGGGAGGTAGCACAGGCTCTGGAGAGCCTTATCGACACAGCCCTGCCATCTGCCTGCTTAAACCTCCATAAATAAGCTTTTTAATAATCTATTATTAACATGCACTATAATTGTCTTATTAGACATGTCTGGGAACCTTTAGTTACTGCGTGATTAAATGTCAAGATTCCCAAACCTCCTCTTCTCCCTGACGGCAGCTTGGGATTTGTTTTGCAGCTTTCCTTGGATCCTGCTCTCCTGTTCCAGGCTGGAGACTCCCACCTTGTACTCGGGGAAACTGAGGCTTCCCCTCCGGACAAGGAGGATTCCCAGCAATTAGTCCCCCGGAGCTAATTGCCTCCTCGTTGGCAGCCTTAAAATAAAGAATTCCTGGGGATGGAGCTTTTTTCTTTCTGCTGTGGGTGGCCTGGCAGAAGCTGCTGCTGATTGGGTTGGATGCGGGTGGGGGAGAAGGGGGTGCCAGCCTGCGGTGCCCCGGCCTTCCCTGGCTGGAGGGGGTCCTGGGGACACGGGACCTGCTCCTCCTTGCTGGGTGAAGGGCATCTCTGGGGAGCAAGAGGAGGGCTGTGGAGCTGGCGAGTGCTGGGGGGACTTCCCTGGGTGTTCCCTGAGCCGTTTTCTTTCCTGGCCCCGGGAGCGGCTTCTTCTACACCCTCTGCCTGGATCGAAAGCCAAAGTCCAGCTCTGTTCCAGCTGCTGGAAAGCAAAGGCAGAGCCCCTGCCTGCGGGGGCAGCCCCGTCCCCCTGAGCTACTGCTGGCACCGGGGGGGCTCGCACATCGGCTGCCCTTCCGAGCTGGTTGTGGTTTGTTTTTTGTTGGTTTTTTGGTTTTTTTTTTTTAAAATCAGGAGTGTTGTTCCTGCTTGCTGGGCGGTGGTTAGCTGCAGCTCATCCCCCTGGCTGCTTTTGTGCTCCTCCGGCTCCTGCCTGGGGTGTCGCAGCCCTGGTTTGCAGCCCCCTTTTGCCCTTGGGGTGGGGGGGGGGGGAGGGCGGGGAGGTGACACAGATGTCCCGGCGTAGCCCATGGGTTTCCTGCAGGTTTAAGGGGCTCAGGCTTTGCACCCCAATTTCTCCCACCTGGAGAGTGAATCCCAGTGTGGATCGTGGCAGCTGCATGCTCTGTGAGCCAGGATGGGGCCATCCCCATCTTCTGTCCCTGTGCACCTCTGCCGGACCCCAAATCTGGGTGCTGGTGCTCTGCTTGCTGCAGGAGCAGGACAGCAAAGCTCCCCCTGCCCCCTCCCCCCT
>NW_008796212.1:1155906-1179445 GCF_000699145.1 Aptenodytes forsteri | reverse complement strand
GCGGGGTGCCAGCGCAGCAGCACACTCCGAAGTGGAGGCAGGGCTGCAGTGGGAGTGCAGGGAGGGTGATGCTCCTGCAGTTTGGGGTTCAGTGGGGCCGTGTGGGTCCCGGTGTGCGACCCTGCCGTGCCTGACAGACTCACAGCTGGAAGGAGCCTCCCAACTGTGTTTGGCCATAAACTGATTGTTTCCTGACCTTCCTGCCCCTTGAAGTGCTCCAGATGTTGGGGGAAAGGGGAGCTGGGCAAGGGTGGGTGGGTGCTTGTGTCCCTCCTGCACCCTGCTCTACCGTGCAGCATCCTGCACTGGGTCCGGTGGCCCCAGCTCGGAGAGCGACGGGGGGAGACGGCGATGACTTTGCTGGGCAGTCCCGTCACTGATGGGGGAGCGGGGATGTTGTGTCTGCCATGCCCCGGTGCACCCCACTGCCTGGGGACCCCTCTGGCTGGTCCCCCCAGGGGTGGGCTCCGACTGTGGGCGGGCAGGGGGCTGGGGAGAGCCCCCCATCCCAGACAGGGATGCAGTAGGGAGTGGAGCACTGCACCCTTGCTGCAGCTGGGGGGTGTAACTGTGTTGCAGCCAGAGCAATCTCTCTGAATATTGCTTGTCATACGCTATTTTTTGTGGTGGTGGTTTTTTTTGGTGTGTTTTTTTTTTTGTTTTGGCTTGAAAAATATTGGAGAATCGCCCACAACAAGGTAGTTGTGCTGGTGCAGACTTCCCTGGCTCCCTGCAGCTGCAGCCCTCCTTGGTTGCGCAGGGCTGGCAGAGGGTCCATCCCTCCCCGCTCCGGGGCTGCGCTGGGTGCTGGGCTCTGCCCCAGTGCGGCACCCACCGGGTGCTGGGGAGCCCTCCATAAGCCAGTAAACTGCTTTGACTTCCTGGACCCCCCCATGTGGATCAGACCTTTCTCGACATCGTTAAGTTAATCAGGGTTGTGGCCGGGATACAGCCGCTGGCTCAGATGCTCTGAGCTCTCACAGGACGAGGGGACAGGGACACCGATGACCTGATGCGTCTTAACAAGGCCACTGTCCCCGCGGCCGTTCTTGGTGCCTGCAGATGACCGCGCGTGGAGATGAGCTGTGGCAGTCCCTGGGCATTTGAGCCTGGCATGCTGCTTCGTGCCGGAGACCTTCAGCCTAATTAGCCCAATTAGCCCAGCCGAGGAGCAAGCACTGCTCCGGTCCAGCGTGTTTCACCCTGCAATCGGACCGTCAGCCGCTGGTCGGGGCAGCTGGATGTCACCGGGAGGAGGAATGTCACCGGGAGCGGTGGCCAGTCTGGGAGAGGAGATGAAACGCTTGCTGCAGCCCAGCTGCTCCCCCGCTGCGGGGGGCTCAGCTTTGGGGTGCTGCCCGGGGGTCTTCTCGCTGTGTGACAGGAGATGGTGGAAATGGCTTTTTCTCTGACGGGCTAAAGGGGATGGAGCATCGTGGCTGCTTGCTCACGGAGGTGAAGGCAGGTGGAGGGACGGACTACAGGGGATGGAGCATCGTGGCTGCTTGCTCATGGAGGTGAAGGCAGGTGGAGGGATGGACTATGGACAAACTGCACTTCCTTGCTTGGATGGATTTGGAGGAGGTGTCCGTGGAGCTGCTCTGGTTTTGGGGATGCTCTGCAGGGCTCCTCGGGGTGCAGCCCCCTCCCTGTCCCGTGCTGCGTGGTCCTGGTGCCTTGGCTCCCCCTGCATCTTGAGCCGTGATGGTGGAGGGTTCAACAGCAGGGATTTTAAAACCTGGGCAGCAAGTCCAGGCAGATCTGCCCAAGGATGGTGTCTCCTCCGAAGCCCCTTCCCTGCCGCTGGCAGCCCACCCGTGGGGGGACGAGGACCCGTCATGGGGCAGGGCAGCCCCACACATCGTCGTGTGCCAGGTCCTGGGTCATGCGACGCTCCTAACCTTGCAACAGCGCATCCCTGCCCGTCAGCAGGGGGATGTTAACACCCTGTGTAATTAGCAGAATAAATGCTCTTCACATAATCACTAGGTGCTGCAATTTGCCTAATTGAATTAGCGGAGGTGGGTGATCCCTGGTCACCCCCCCGGCACCTTGAAGTCCCCTCTGGGACGTCTGGTTCTGTGTTTTTGGTGGCGATGGGGCACCCATCTCTGCACCCTGTGGAGGTGGGTGCTGGAGCTTCCCATCGTGTTTTTGGAGAAGGAGCAGATTGGGGGTGACTTTTGAAGCCCCCTGGTGCCAGGGCAGGCTCTGGCCTCTCCCTGTGGGGATGGGGATGTGATGGGGGGGGTTGGCCAATGCCCAGCTGGGGCTTTTCCCAAGGACTCTCCCCGCGCTGCTTATTTTTTACTGTATTTTGAGCTGTCTGCTGAGTGATAACGTTCCATTGATTTTTTTTTCCACAGCCAGCAATTGGCCTGCTTTCCTTTGATTATAACAGTACCAAACTAAAGCACAACATCTCTGCGCTGGGTTACTTCTCTTTTCATTAGCTGAACTTTTTATTTAGTAAATCACCCGGGCTCCTGTCTGGGGACCTGCTGCTCACCGTGCCCGGCTCTGAACAGCATTTCTCTGTGCAGGGGGGTCGTCTCCTGCCTTTCCTCCCGTGGGGCGGCTGGGCTGTCCTGCTTGGGCTGGGTTCAGTGGCTGCAGCCGGTCAGGGATGGGAGCTGGGACTGGGCCGGGGCAGGATGCGTGCGGGGAGGGGGGTGCGAGGTGCTCACGTGGGGTTTGCAAGTTGCTGCATGCACTTTCAGCACCACTGCAGGGTCTCTTCTCTGACCACCCATGCGCTCCACCAAACTTTTCAGTTATTGCTGCATAATTAGTGTAATCCCAGGGTTTTTAGCGCATGACCAGTGCATACGCTGGCGTGGGCTGAGGATGCTGCAGGTCAGCCCCCCGGCGGGGACCGGGGGCAGCTCTGGGACCTGGCAGCGGGGCAGGGTGAGAGCACAGTGCCTTGGTCAAACTGTCTGCCCAGAGCGAGGGCTGCAAGTGGGGTCCCAGCGGGGCCATGCCTGGGCCTGGGGGGAGTAGTGGGACACCCCGTCGTGGGTGGCTGTGGGATGGGGGAGCGTGAGATGCTTGTGCTGGGATGGGGGCGAGGCAGCGATTGCATCCCGGTCTGCAGGAGCAAGGAAAAAACAAAAAAAGGTTGGGGAAGAAAATACCAGGAATGAGGCTTTGGGTGTCTGAAACGGTGGAGCGGTGGCAGCAGGGGGGTTAGAGTAGTGGGGTCTTGTGGGGTGAGAGTTGCTGTGGTGGGGGTGATTTGGGGGGGACTGAAGGGGGTGCTGCAGGCGAGCCCCCCTGCCCAGCATTGCTCTCTGCTCGGCAGCAGTTTTCCTTTCCCTGGAGCTGGATGGAGGGTCCTGAGCCCTTCCCGTGGGGGGGACGTGGTGTGGCTGGGTGCTGCATCCCGGGAGCTTGCTGAAAATCCAGCCTTGGGGGTTCTCTAGGCTTGCAGGGAGGGTGATGCCTTGCCCTGCCTGCGTGCAGTGGGGGGGACAGACCCCAGCAGGGTGGGGGCAGAAGGAGGATAAGGGGGTTTGGCGTGCTGCCGTGGGGCTGGGGAGCAGGTCCCTGTGTGGGAGCAACAGGGAAGGAAGGCGTCGGGATGTGTGATGGGTGGATGCACCACGTGCCCTCTCAGCTGCCAGCGCTGTCCGTGAATCCATCCTGCACCCTGGCTGTCGGCTGCAAGTTCATCTTGTGCGACCAAACTCAGGGTTTTGCTTTCGGGGAGGTGGGTTCAGACCCATCCGTGCACCGAGTCTACCAGGTCTCAGCAGCGCGGTGGTGCTGTGGTGTCCCTGCTGGTGCGGTGCTCCTGCCTGCCTGCTCGCCCTCGGAGCTGGAGAGGGGCAGGGGGTGGGTGCCTGCCTGCGTCTCAGCTGAGTTTTTATAGGTCCTATGAAAATAAAGGGAGAAGGCTGGACTTTGAGCAGCTTTCCAGTAAAAAAGGAAAAAGGAAATTTGATTTTTTTTTTTTTTTTTTTTTTTTTTTTTTTTTTTTTTTTTTTTTTTTTTTTTTTTTTTTTTTTTTTTTTTTTTTTTTTTTTTACTATTTGCAAAGCAAACCTGGCTTTGCAGCCAGTGGTGCCAGTGACGGAGGAGAGGTATTAAAAGCAATAAATAAACTGTTGGGGAAAGGCATCCTCAGGCTCCTGTGACTCTAAATTTACAACGTGCCGTCCCTAAGCGCCAGCTGCTTTTATACCTAACGTCTTCATGGGTGCCTGCACCCCGGGGGACCTGAGGAAATTACCTGCCTGGTTAAAAGAGGTTTTAACCTCTGGGAGCGCTGGGTGGCAGTGGGATGCTGGGGGAGACCCCCAGATGAGTTTGGTGGAGCTGCTGGTTTTTACCTCAGCCTCAGGGATGGGTGGATGCCCGAGCCAGCACTGGCCAGGGATGGCTGAGCCCAACTCGGGGACTGGTAAAAACACACGCGCTGGTGGGATTTTTGGGCTCGATTAGCCGTATCCCCACCTTTGTCTGGCTGAAGGGTGCCCGTCTCAGTCCGGCACGCTCCCCAGAGCCGTGACACGGACTCCCTGGGCATAGAGCGCCTTCTTATTCCTCCCACGGGGGCTTCTGCCAGTGGCTGTAACCTCCCAGCAGTTCCTGTCTGTTCCCCCCCATTTAATAGCAAAGGTTTAACTGAGCCCACGCCTCCCCGGCGCTGGCAGCCGGGCCCGTGGGTGATTGATTTGCCCACGTCAGCCGCATTGCCACCTTTCAACCTCGGTGTCAATCTTCCCACGTTGCTTTTCCCAGCTCTCCCGGTGCAATGGGAGGAGGAGGAGGACGTCGACCTGGATTTCGCATTGCACCGAGACGTGGTCCTCCTCTGCCCCAACCTTCCTCCCCACTCCTGTTCCTCCCACTCTTATTTTTCCTGAGGGCTGGGGAGCGGATGCTGGGCACAGCGGGGACCGTGCAGCTCCGTCGCCGGCTGGTTTTGCCGCGTGAGGGCTCTTCGACAATGCAAGCGGCTCCGTTCTCCGCCTCGAAAGGCCATAAATAACCCGGCTGAGCTGCCTCCCCGAGGCCCCGCCGGCGCTGGCACGTGCTCCATCGCAGGAGGATTAGCCCACCGGCGTGCTTCGCTCCCACATCCATCACTGCGGAGAGGTGGTACCTGGGGGGCGAGAGGCTGTGGTGGTGGGGGAGACCGAAGGTCTTTATCCCCTGGATAAAGGTGGTTTGGAAAACTTGGTCTTTCCCATGATTTCTACAGCCGGAGCTGGTGTCAGAGTCCCCCGGGGCTGCGGCAATGCTGCTGCTGGTTCTGGGGGCAGCTGCTTTCCCTGCCTGAACTCGTGCCAAGGGAGCATCTCCATGTCCTCAGGGGTTCCCTGAAAGCAGCGTTTCACCCTCGGGGCTCACGGTCCTGGTCTCTCTGGGCCCATGGGCATGTGGGGTGGATAGACTTCAGCAGGGCCATGGGGACCTGATGATAATAAAGGAGCTGGGGGAGAAATGAGCTCTTTTCCCCTCTTTTTTTCCCTTTTTTTTAATTTATTTTAATCTTTTTTTTTTCCCTTTTTTACCTTTTTTTCCCCCCCCCCAAAGGTGCCAGGTGGCTCCATAGCCCAGGAGCTGCAATTGCGCAATAAGCAATCGATAACGGCAGGACGCAGGTTTCCAAAAGCCTGCCTTGTTTTTCTTCCTATGGAGTCGAAGTGGCAGCCCTGACTATGTTAATTAAGTGATGGTTCATTATTAAAGCACTTGTGTTGCAGGTTAGTGGCCTCCTGGCCGGGGAGCTCGAGGGCGTTTCTGTGCTGCAGGACCTCTCCCGACCTGGGTATAAATAACGGAGAAATGATGCTGGTCCTTCCCCCGGGAGCAGCCCTGGCCGGATCCAGGCGTTGTGCAGGGACAGCACTTGGATGGGGTGTTAAATACACGCGTCCGCTCCAGCCGTGGGGCCGAAACCTCCCGGCTTGTGCCCCACAGCGTCACTGCAAAACAGCCGGGGAGTTGCAAATCAGGGTGATGCAGCACCCTGGTCCCAGCAGTGCTGAACCCCCCGGGAGCTGCTTTGGGGGGCGGGAGGGGAGCTGCATTTTGCAGCTGGATGTGCCTCAAGGACAGACTCGGACTGGCAAGATCAATTATTCCTCCTTTGCTTTTAAATGCATCTTCATGATAAGGTGATGCACGGCGCACCTGGTCCTTGCCCAAGCACAAGCCGGCCCCGTGGCATTGCAAACCCTTCAGAGTTGTATTTTCCCAGTTGTATTTGCTCTCCCGAGACCTGGGGATGCCTATAACGAATCCGCATCTCCCAATTCCCCCCGTGCCTATGGTCCCGCAGAGGCTCCCGGGGCCAGAGCAGGGGCTGGGCACTTGCTGCGGGAGGTTTAACACCTCCACGGGGACTTGCAGATAAAAACCATAAAGAGTCTAACAGGCAAAAATAAAGGAGATTTATGTCTTCTGTAGTTGCTGGTAGACGGATATTGTTCTCCTAGTCCTGCGCTTTCCAAACACTGAGGTTATCAGGCATAAGTGACTTATTATGCAAATCCTCCGTCTTAATATCTGGCTGCTCCCTCCCTGGAATTGCATTGGCTAAACCCCATGCGTTATTGGAGCTGCTAATGTTTACACATTAGCTTCTTTGGCTAATATACAAGGCTTCAAGTTGCAAATTGATGTTTCTTACAGCTGAGCAAATTATTTTTCTATTAAATGCAATATTTAAAATGATTTGGAGAAGCAAAACAAACTACTGGCGAGAATTTTAATGGAGCTGCTTTCCATATTCTTCTAATCAGCTTTTATTTGGGCCAGGAAATCGGTAATATTTTTTGTAAACGTTTCTGTTTCACAGAAGTGGGGAACAGAGAGGAGCAGGGAGGGTGTTTATTGTAATCTCCGGTGTGTGTAATGCACAAAAACATTTGCAGGTGCCTGTTGCGCTTGTGCCCCAGGCCCTTTGAGTGTGCAAAGTGCAGATTTAGCTCCCCTTTGCCTGGACTAGAAGAGGTTTTCCCACTGCTGAGACCGAAACCCTGGGGTGTTTGGGCTTGGCTGCAGTTGGCCGCGGAGTTGATGGGGTGCTCTGTGCGGTGGGGGTCTCCATCGGTGTGAGATGCCGGGATGCTGCGGCAGAGGACCTGCTCTGCATCTTGGTTTTCTTGCTGAGCTGGATTCCTCGGTGCCGCATCCCCCCTGAGCGAGTCCCAGACCCCTGTATAGCATCATCCCCCCGGGAGTCTGAGCCCCCCGCAGATAGAAATGGCGGTTCCGATCCCTTATCCATTAATAACCTCGACCGGGAGCCTGCGGTATGGTACGTACGAGATCTTGCTGGATAAGAAGTGTGTCTAATTTTAGATGAATTGCAATATGTGTTCCCTATCCCCCGTGTCTGCTGGCGCCCGGAGGAAAGCGGCTCCCGGCGTTTCCTTCCCGGGGCACATTCCCGTAGGAGCGTGCCAAGGAAATCGCCTTTAAATAGCAGCCGGGATCTGGGCGGTGGGAGGCTGGCTCGGCTCCGCGGGGGCGCCGGGGAAGGGATGGCATCTCGCCGGCATCCGCTGGAGCGGGGTTGTGCATCCCAGCAAACCCCGGCTCCCTGGGCTTTCCGCCGTCCCTGGGGGACGATGCCAGTTGCCGCTGGTGTTACGGGACTTTGCCAAATCACCTGCGTGCCTCAGTTTCCCCATTTGCAGCAGTGGCATTAACCATTTATCCTCTGTAAAGAACTTGATCCTTTGGTGCAGTAAAAGCGCATTTTTCTCATGTGTGCTTAAGGGAGGTCTTGGGTGACGGTCCGGGGCTGTGTGACTTCGTGTAGCCTCCAGCTCTGTCCCTGCTCCTGGGAATCAGTGAAAACTGCTGATTTGGGAGATGCTGATTTGGGAGATGCTCACCCCCGCTGCATCTCGCTGTGTTTAGGGTGATGATGGGTCATAGCCCTGTTTTGCTGCGCGGGGTGTTTGCATGCGACCGCTCGGCAGCCGGGGCGATGCGTGGTGTGTCCTGCGGGTACCCGAGTCCTGATTTCCTGCCGATAATTACCCGGGATGGGGGGAAGGAGCTGCTGGAGAAGGCCGGGGGTGAAAAATTAATCCTGACTCCAAAAGGTCACCTGTGTTAGCTTTCCCGGCTGGTGCCTGCGCCGTGAGGCATGGGGTGCTGGGGGCTTGTGCCCCTAAGATGTTGCACCCCAGAGATGACCGTGGGGCTCATCCAGTCCTGGCTAAGCCAAGACGGGAGCAAAACGGGCTTTTTCCTGTTGGTTGGCTCTGCTTCGTCCTGGACCAGGAGTCCTGGGCTCCCACCCTGAATTTCATCGTTCTGGGGAGCCCACGCTTGCTAAAGTTTGGGTATAAACCCTTTTTTTATAAAGCCTTTCCACTTTTAGGTATGTTATTCGTGTAGCATCCCCATCCGATGATGCCCCGAAGGGTCTGGGCGGTGTCGTTACCCCCCTCGGGGTACGGGAGCATGCGATCCCGTCATGATCCCACCACAGATGGTGCCAGGCTGCCCTTTAGCGTGGGAGCCTTTTCAAGGCTGCTCGATAAAAGAAAAGAGAAGCTGGTGGAGCACGTCCCACGGTGCAGGAGGTTAAACAGAAAAGGTTTAAGCGTGCAATTAACTTTGAAGCGAGAGGAACATAGACTCGGCGGGTGAAAGAGTGCTGGGCAGGCTGGTGGGCAGGCAGCCACGTTCTTTCGTGGCAACGGAGATTGAATTAGACGCCGTCCATTGTACTTGGCTGTTTGTTTGGTCTTTCTTTTCCTCCCTCTTCTTTGCAAATCCTTCATTCTTCCTCTCCCCCTCCCCGGCTTTCCTCCTCTCCATCCCCAGGGAGCGGGATGCTGGGTAGCAGCGGTACCCAGGGGATGCTGAGAGGCACCGGTACCTGTCTCCCCGGTGAATCCCTCAAGCCACCTCTTTTTTTCTTTCTTTTATTTTTTTAAATTTTGGTTCATCTGGTGTTTAACCCCCATGTTAGCACTCGTCCCTATCCTCCCCTCTGCCTGGGCACGCCGCGGTGCTGCGGGGGCTTCATGCTGGGCTGCCCCGCAGGGTGTTTAACGGGGTGCGTCTCGTCCTTGGCACAGGCTCTGGGTTTGGAGGGGTTTAGGCGACTTTGGGGTGTTCAGGCATCCTCTTGGATGCATCGCGCCCCCGGGGAGCAGACCATCATGCCCTCGGTAGTATTTTTAGCCACTCTCGCGTTCGAGTCGCACCTCCCACGCTCACTGCCTTCATCCCACCGCCCGGAGCTGCTGTTACCCTGGCCTCGAGCCAGCGCAGGAGCTGGGAATTGGGGGCTCCTTGTTTCCACCTGGTGATTTTCAGGGAGCATGTGGACCCGGAGCGGTCCCGGCCGGCTCCCACAGACCACGTCCCGCTGCCATCAGCCCTCAGGATGGGTATAACCATCCCCGTTGCTGCAGACGGGTATTTTGGGTTGCAGCCTCCCTGCCCTCCTTGCAAACACGTTGATGAAACCTTAATTTTCTGAAAGCCACTCTGGGTTTACCCCCTTTGACTTGCCACAGCTGTTGGGGGACCCACAGCCACCCCCTCTGGAGCTGGGACGTTGGCATTTAATTGCTCAGATGTTAATTTTTATGCTCCTATTAATCTTGTGATGGGGAGGGAGTAGGGGCTGGAGGTCGAGCCTCTCCCCAGCCCTGCCCTTGGATGGGGAGAGGTGGTGCCAAAAGCGTCCCATAGCTCATGGAAACCAAGGCTCTGCAAAACCCTTTTTATTTTTTCCCTGTATATACAAATCATAGACAAATTTGTTGGTGAGGTGGAGCGGCCGGTCGAGCCGCCTTCATTTCGCGTCCTGGATGGGGGGAGCGGATGGGAGGGAAGGCTCGCGCTGGGAAAAGCCATAACAATAAACCTGTCCGAGGAGGGAGACGGATCGGCTCGGCCAGCTGTGCCTCCGCCAGCAAAATATCTACTCCTCGTAATTGCATTTTAAGCTCCTGGAGCCTGGGCATCGTCTAGCAGGTGGCCGAGGATCCAGCCTTGGGGTGATGGAGCAGTGGGGAAACTGAGGCACGGGACCAGTTGGTGCCAGTGGCTGCGCTGGGGATGGCGGCGGGATGCGGGTGGTGGAGATGCAGCCCAGGAGGAGGAGGTTGCATCTCCCCCGATGTTGTTAGATGCTGGGAATAGTTTATAGGGGGTGAAAGAATCGCTTTTCCCTGGGAAACGGGGCTCTGCCAGCCTGAAACGCTGTTTGTCTCTGCTCTGGTTTCTCAGACAAAAAAAAAAACCCAACACTAAGAACAAATTTCTCCCTCCCAGAATATCCCATTGCAGCAGATCTTGAAAGAAACACTTGGGCTTTTTTTTTTTTTTAAATCAGTTGGCACTTAGTTTCTGACACTGTTTTTTTCGGGGGGTGGGGGCGGGATGCGGGTGGTGGAGATGCAGCCCAGGAGGAGGAGGTTGCATCTCCCCCGATGTTGTTAGATGCTGGGAATAGTTTATAGGGGGTGAAAGAATCGCTTTTCCCTGGGAAACGGGGCTCTGCCAGCCTGAAACGCTGTTTGTCTCTGCTCTGGTTTCTCAGACAAAAAAAAAACCCCAACACTAAGAACAAATTTCTCCCTCCCAGAATATCCCATTGCAGCAGATCTTGAAAGAAACACTTGGGCTTTTTTTTTTTTTTAAAATCACTTGGCACTTAGTTTCTGACACTGTTTTATTTTGAAAAAATCTTTTTTTTCTTTCCTTCCTGGAAAATTTTGACAGATTTGTGCTTTTTCTCCCATTAGAAAGCGCAGCCAACTTTCAGACTCTTTAAAATCCAGCGTGTCTTGTGGCGAGAGCCAAAAGAGCCGAGGACCAGGGTCTGCGGTGCGGGGGCACATCCGCACGTGGGCTGGGCAGACGCTCCATTTTGGGAAGGATTTTAAGAAAGCTGTGAGGTCTCGGTGCCTCCAGGCATATGAATAGGAAAGAATTTGCTTTTAGTTTTTTGAAAAGAAGTTTCTTGTGGTTCTGAGAGGAAAAAAAACCAACAACTTGGTGATGAAGCTGGAGCGCGCGCTCCTGCTTTAAAAAAAATGAGTGTAAAGAGGGGAAAAAGCCCCAGATATGTTCTTAGATGTGAAAGAATTGGGAATCTTAATTTTCTGGGCATCTTATGGGTTTTTTTCCAGTGTTTGGACTCGTGTTTGCACAAGCGACGCGTCTGAGCATGCCCCCGCACAGGGAAGCACAACCCGTGCCTGCAGCAGCGAGGCCATTAACTGGCAAATCCCCGGGTGACGGAGGGAATTACTGATGTAATTTGGGGATAAAATATGAAAAAAAAAACAGAAGAAATAATCCCCTGGCCCCGCTCTGCTTTCATGCTGGCCCATTAGGGGGTATTTGCCTTTGTTCGTTCTGCTTGCTCAGGGCTTTCTTAACGTGCCTGCCCTCGTCAGCCCAGGGGCTCATATTAATTAGCGCTGGCGCCCTGGTCCGCCTGTAATCTGTGGGTTTAATGGAACAATAGGTCAGTGTTAACGAACTGGCCCGGAGCGGCCCCATGGGCGAAGCCAGCCCCAGAGCTGGATGCGGGCTGGGGGGGGCTGGCCGGTGTCTCAGTGTGCTGTCACCGTGTCGCCTCAGCACGCGTGGGGACAAGTGGCCTCTTGGCATTTATTCCGATTCTCCGCGTTCAGCCGAGCACCTTGCCGACCGGGGAGGTGGTGCGTGGCTTTCGCCTTTGCTCTTTGCAAAGGATAAAAAAAACAACCCCAAAGCCCCGAAAGATAAATAAAAGGGCTCAGAAGTGCCAGCCCGCAGCTGGAGCGGGGGGTTCAGTGACGCATTTGTAGGGGTGTGATTGCTGTGGGCTGTTGGAGGTCCCGGCTGAGACCTGCCGCTGTCGTGTCAGGCAACGGACAGACCCCCAAGAGCTCAAGGTCAAAACACACGTGGGCAGGCGGAGGGCTGAGGTCAAAGCAGGACTTTTTGCGGGAGCCCTCGGGGTCTTGTGAATCCTTGTGCGACCGCTGCAGTCGAGTGCCTGTTTCTTGGGAGAAACCCCCCTGTTCGGTGACCGGCGCCTGGGAAGCAAAGCTGGGGGCTGCATCCTGCCTCCGCGGCTGAGACCTCCCTGGGAGCTGAGACCTGCCAGCTCGTTTCACTGGTGGGGGAACCGAATGGGAGAGATGGGGGATTAGCAGCAGACAGGACCGTACCCTTGCTCACGGGTGCACGTGGGGGGATGCCTGGGGTCGCCCCGCATTTCGGGAGGGGCAGCACGCCATGCTGGCAGGGCTTTTGGGGAGGGACGAGTCGCTCTGCGGGGTCTCAGTGAGGACTGATGGGTCTCTCTCTCCGCAGCTGGCTGCACCTTCGAGGAGGACGGCGACCCGAACCAGTGCGAGTACAGCCAGGGTGAGGACGATGACTTCGGGTGGGAGCTCGTCCGCAGCTATATGATGCCACACCTGACGGCCGACCTGCCTCACGGTGAGTCCCGGCCCCCAGTGGAGCCACGTTCATCCCCCCGCGTCCCCAGGGACCTCTGCTCCAAACCCACCCCTCGATCCCGTACCCCAGAGCCAAACCGCACGGCTTCTCCTGGTTTAATTCCCACAGCGTTTCAGGCTGTTGCCTGGGGTGGGGATCGACTGGGACTTGACTTGTCCTCGGTTGTGTGGGCAGGGTGGTGCTGTGCCTGCCGGCAAGGTGTGATGAGCTGTGTCGGTCCTCAGCGCGGTGGGGCAGGATGCTGCGTGGCCCTGGGGAGGGCGTCGCTTGGGGACAGGGGACCCTGCCGCTGCTGGGGGGAGGAGGGTTTTTAACAGCACAGCAGGGACAGGGACATCGGATGGCTCTGGGTACCTCTGAGCTCCGTGTCGCTGCCTTGGTGGGGTGTAACCCCATGCCACCCCAACCCACCCTGGGGAAGGCGGCTGGGGAAGCCTGCAAACGGTCCAGGCGTGTATTTTTGGGGTGGAAAGCCAAGATTTCCAGCTCCACTCCCTCTGCACGTGACCTCTACCATGGCTGTGTTTGCTACCCCCAGCCCTGGTCCCCAGGCTGGCCTGGGGGCTGCGTGGGGGACGTCCCCTCTGCCCTGGAATCTCTCAGCCTGCGGCAGCGGGATGGCAGCAGCTTGGGCGGCTTTCCACGCTTCCCGGCAGCATCTCCGGTGATGCCAAATTCCCCATCTGGTATCGAGCGTGGCAGCTGCTGCCAGCCGGGATGCACCCAGATCCCGTCGTGAAGGGGCACCTTTGGAGCCGCTCACCCTGCCTGGGATCTGCAGCCACCGCCGGCTCTTTCCTCACTGGTGCGTTGGCTTGTGCTGCTTTTGCAGGCTCATGAGAAATTCCCGTCTCTGGGAGATGTGGAAAAGGGGAAAAAGTGTGTTTCTGGCTCTTGCAAGTGTGGGGAAGGGCTCGTGGCTGTGCGTTGGAGGCATCTCCGAAGTCTCGGGAACTGAAAGGAAGAAAATGCAAATGGACTTTTTTCTTTTTTTTTTAAAACCTCATTGCTTTTAAACTGGTTTTTGTTATTTTCTGGGTCTAGCTCCTCTCTGATGGCCAGGCTGGGGGAGCAGAGCCAGCCGGCAGCCGTGGGGAGCTCCCCCTCTCCCACGAGGCTGGTGTGGGCACCGTGCCTGGGTGGCATTCGGGGGCTTTGCTTGCTCCCAGCTCCGGACTGCGTCCCGCTGTGACCCCCTTGAGGTGTCCCTGTACCCATTTGCTCTGTGAGATGCACCGGCCTCGAGATGCTCCTCGTTTTCGGGACCGCTGGCTGCTGCCTGGTCCCGGCGCTCCGGCTCCTCCTGCCCAGCCCGGAGGTCAGGTCCCATGCTGAAGATGGGCAGAGAGAGAGGAGAGCTGGTTTAGAGCTCGATAGTAAAAATGACTTTTTTTTTTTACGAAAACATTAATTGCTTTACAGAAAACTCTTTACTGCTCCATCAATCTGCCTCCAGCTGTTTATCTCATGCTTTGTTCATGCCAGGGCTTAATTTGGCTTTTCCCCTCCGCTAACCCTCCTCTTCCTTTACCTTCTCCTCTTCCCATCGCCTTTTCCTTCCTTTCCCGTCCCCGCTGGCATGTCCTGGGCGCTGGGTGAGGGCAAAACAACCCTTAGCCTGGCTGTAGGACTGCTGACAGATCCCTGCTCTCCCATGATGATTTTCCAAATAATTGCTTTAAACTGAACTATCCTAATTTGTTTGTGTCCTGGGGGAGGTTTCCCAGGGCAGTGAGGAGGGAAGCAGAGCTGGGGATTGAGATGGCTCATGATGGAGGGTTTTAAACATGTAATTAGTTGGGTTTTCTGCTCGATTTTCAGCTGTAATTTAAAACCTGCAGCAAAGTGCCCGAGTTTAAAGCCTGTGGGCTTGCAGGGGGCTGAAGGGGTAAGGTGGAATGGGGCTGCTTTCTCTGCTTGAGGAAATAACCGTGGGTTAGCAAGAGTTGGGGGCTTAAATGAATGCAAAGTTTAAGAAATAAACTCCAGAGTTGATGGGGAAGTGGATGCAACTGTCCCAGGTGGGATGCTATGAGGCTGAGCTGTGAGCATGGAGCATCGCAGGGTCCGGTCCCCGGGAAGGGCACCCCTCCCCGATGCTGATCGATGGTGACGCCCAAAGGGATGCTCGTCCCCATAGCCGGGGGCTCCCCTAATACCGGGGAGATACTGTTTGCTCGTGGTCTTGGGGCACCCAGTGGGTACAGGGACCCCGTTTTTGTGTAGTTTCACCCCGGCATGCCTGGGGAGCTGTGCATGAGGCTCCTGCAGCCTTATCACCCCTCTTGGTTCCCCCCAGCAGCTCGGTGGGTGAAGAGTATTTCACAGCACCGGGGCCTCTCCAGGGAGCACTTTCTAAAGGAGTCTCCTGGTCTTAGATTAAAATGAGTTTTTATTGGAGATCAGCTAGTTTCAAGGAGCACAGGATTTATGGAGTGGATGTTGGAGTGGATGCTGGCTGCTGGCCACCCGCCTCTACCTTTGCATCCCTCTTTCTTTTTCCTTTCTTGTTTGGTTTGGTTTTTTCCCCCCTCTCTTCCCATCTTGACTTGTCTCCCTCTTTCACGTAAAGCCAAGGGACGGGTCTCTCCCGCGGATGGGTCTCTCCCATGTTGCAATCGTGATTTTTTTTATTTTTCAGGTCTTTATTGTTGTTTTTTAAAGGAGCAGTTGCAGGGAGCCAGGTAAGGCAGGCATTAGGATGCACTGTCGCTGTGTCTGCACCAAAATACCTCTCCCTGGATGCTTCGGGTGTATTTTCCTCCTGCTCTCCCCCAAGCATTGTCTCTGCGTGCCAGGCTGGTCCACATCTGCCTTCAGGCTCTGCAATATCTAATCTCCTAGAAGCCCCGCTGTTTCGAAGCTGGGGAGAGGAGGGACAGCGTGTGCCTTGCTCTGCAGCACCTGGCGTTGCTGGGCACCCACAGGGCTTGCAGGATTCGGCCGGATCCCAAAGGCCTTTGAGGAGCAGGGGACCGGGTGGTGGGGTGGTCCAGCAGGCAGGGATGGGACAGGGGAGTGAAATCGGGCTGATTTCTTGAGCTCCTGGGGTGAAACACGCGTTGAGGTTACTTAATGAACATCGAAATAAAACAGGGTGTTTAGGTTAAGCCCTGTATGAATTTGGATGGGACAGGTCCAGGATGGAGCATGGGACAGAGCCGAGGTTGGGTCCCTGTCCTCACCCCTGCAGAGATGCGGGGTGCCCCTTCGAGGACAAGGATGCTCTGCGGAGCTCCAGGGTCTCCCCGGGAGAGGTGCAGGCCCCTCTTTTTGTCACTGGTTGAATTCGCATTTGGAAGTTCAAAGGAGGTGGGGTTGGGAGAAGCTGTGGCAAAAACTCCCCGTGGAGGGTGTGTGCCCTCCTGCCCCTCCATAGCCCGGTCCTGGGGACCGGAGCACCCAGGCCCCTCCGTTCTGCACAGCTGTACTCAAAAATACTAAACCATCATATTTGTGGGTGGGTTTTATTTCCGAATGGCTTTTTTCCTAGGTTTTCCTTCCAAACTCAGTGACACTAGAAAACCCTCCGTGAATCGGAGTTTCTGTTCCCTACTTGGCTCTTCCCTCTCTCCATGCACGGAGCTGCCGTCGCGCTCCCCACGCAGCCGCGTCGCGATGCCCCGGCACGGCCGTGTCGGGGAGTGACTGAGCCGTTGTCCCCACCCTGATGAGCTCCGTGTCCCTCCATCCCCTCTGAGGAGTCGCTCCTTCAGCTGATAGCTCCGGCATCGCTTCCTGACAAGCTCCTGCTGCGTATCTGTAAAAACCTTGAAAAATTAAGCTTGATTTTTGGCTCCCCGGGGAATTACTCTGGTCTGTCCAAGGACCCCGTGGCGGTGGCAGATCAGCCCTTGGTGCTGGGGCTCCCCTGGGAGATGCTCGTCCTGGGGCTCGGCGCAGAAGAGGGGAGCGGGTACCCTATTCCCGTGCTGGCTCTGACGTGTTGAGAAGGAAAACCGGCGCATGAGGAGGCACCGCCGGGCTTCATCTTCCAAAGCGATTTCCTGGAGGCAGACGCTGCAGCGCTCAGACCTGGTCCCCTGGCACCTCTTGGCTGGCAGTGCCGCCCTCTGCCTGCCATCCTGCCTGCCTTTTGCTGCCTTTTAATAGCTCTTTGATTTTTATTTATTTATTTTTTTTAATTTTATTTTTATCTCTCGGTGGTTTTGTAGGAGGAAAAACTCAGCGAGACAGGGAAGCGGGAGGGAACGGGTTCTTCCCTCCTCTTCTTGCTGGGCTGTTTTGGGTTTTTCCCGGAGGGATGCAGGTAGCTGCAGGGAGGACCCTCGGGACGGGCAGCGCGATGGGGAGAGCTGCTCCTTCCCTGCGGGCAAGCAGGGCTTCAGCCCAAAGCTGGGGAGAAAATCCTTGGGAGCTCATGGCTCTCAGATTCACGTCCAGGGTTATTGGAGGCACCGAGTTATCCTCAAAGACCTGATTTGAATCCCAAGGAAGGGCTGCTGACCCCACAAGGGGGAAAATTTGGCTGGAGACCCCGCGTGAGGACTCTGCTGGGATGGGTACAAGGCTTTCTGTGCACAGCCCCTCTGGGCTGATTTTGCAGCTTAAACCTCGTCGTTGACTTTTGTGTTAACAAATCGATGGTTTTCCTGTAGGGAACGTTGCTGGAAACTTGTTTCTTTTTTCATTTGTTTGATTGAAATATTATTTAGCACTTTTTGAGTCTTTTCTCTTCCTCCACAGAGCACTTAGGTGGGCTTTTAGAGAAGAGCCCAAAAACTAAATTAAATTATATTGCTGCAGCCGAGCTGAGGGGGGACGCAGAGGGGCTGACTTGTTATTTGCGGTGACAAAGCAGGGGTGACAGCTCGCCTGGACCGTGCTGCAGGCTGCAGCCGAGCTGAGGGGGAGGGGCTGAGGGCTGACTTGTTATTTGCGGTGACAAAGCGGGGGTGACAGCTCGCCTGGACTGGCATCTTGATTCAAACCGACCTTAAACTGAGGATCAGAGGAAGGATTTAACGAGTGAAGCACGGTATCGATGTGTGCCTGAATCCCGTCCTTTGGTTTGAAGTCTCAACCGGGGGATGCCCCGGGGCCGTTTCTGTGGCTCCCATTTCGTGGGAGGTTTGGAAATTATTTTCCCCGTCATGAGTTTTGGAGCAGCTTTTTGCTGTAATGCCAACACATAGACAGGGCTCAAAAATAACCCCAGCTGTGCCGATGAGCTGTGATAGTGCATCAACCCTCCGGCTGCCGGGAACGGTCCTGCTTGTCCCCCCCAGCTCTGGGACGCAGCAGGGCAGGGACGCCCCCTCCTCTCCATCCCCATCTCCGGCTTTGCCGGCAGGAATTAAGATAAGCTTTAAAAACTGGAATTTGGCCGTTTGCATAGCTCTTGCTGCAGCTCTGTTCTTGCCCTGGCTGGGAAAGCTGCCGGATCCTGGTGGAAGCTGAGGACCCGGTGGGGTGGGGGCTCGGCGGGACCCCGCAGTGGTGGTGGATTAACGGGGAACAAGTGGAAGGGGTCTGGGGGACGCCGGGGTCCTTGCTGTATCACCCTGGGAGGGGCTGCGCAGCCCCCTTGCCCCCCAGGAGCATCCCCTGGTGCCGCCTGGCAGCGTCCCAGCCAGATCAAGAGACCAAGGACGAGCAGGTTGGTGACCTGCGGTGGGACCGTGTCCTGTGGGGTGGGTGGTGGCAGCGTCAGCGCAGGCTGTCACCCTCTTGTCACCCTTTTGTCACCAGCTGGCTGTCCCGCTGCCTCCTTGAGCTCTCTGTGCGCCGGTGCTGCTGGTGGGAGCACCCAGGCGGGGCTGTGCTGCCATTTTATTGGGGTGCATTAAAAAAATGACCAAAAAACCTCGCTGAAAACAAAAAACATCCCCTGCAAAAAAACCCCAGGGGCTGCCGAGGGAGTTTGTAACCCCCAGCCACCTCTCTGCGAGGAGCTGCCTGCCCCAGGACCTTGTCCGTGCCAGGGGATTGCTCCGGTGCAGGATGCAGCACCCTGATGCAGGATGCAGCACCCCAACACAGGGACAAATACCTCTGCTTCTCCTGCGTTAAAAAACCCCCAACCCATACCCTGGATTTGAAGCTGAAGCTGGGACCGGTCATTTATGGGGAGGAGGATATAATTAGCACAAAAGCGAGCGGCGGGAGCCTGGTTTCTCCAATGCAGCAATGCTGGGAAGAAAATTAAGGGGGAAAAATAGCGCGTGGGGGAAGCCCTGCCAGATGAGTGATGATTGCCACCCATTCGTGTCCGTGGTCCCAGCTGACCTTAACGGACATTCTCCGTCTTTTAAAATAACTTGTCAGTGGTTTAATTTTAGTCTTGGTCTCTTTATTTTGGTCCTCTGGCTTTCTGTTTTTAAAGGGAGGGGAGGAAAAAGGGTCTGCGTTCATTAATGAGAGCCTGGAAGATTGAGCGGTTGGAGGTGGCTTTTGGAAGATGTCCCCTGGCGCGGGGCGGGCCGGCGTTCGCTCTCCACGCTGCGGTCGCCTGGGCCAATTGGAGCCACTCTCGTTAGTGCAGAAATAATTTTGCTGGAGGAAAGGAGGGGGGGGGGGAAGAGAAGGAATACGGACGTCGTGCCTTCCCGCCTGTCTGTGAAATGCGGCTGTCTTGACTACAAGAAAATAAATTGTTATCATTTTATTTCACCCTGAATATCTGCCCGGAGGGGCTGGCAGCACCAGGCAGCCGTGCGGATCGGTGACACGGTGAAAATTTTGCTTCTTGGCGATTTCTTTCCCCTGTCCCAGCTCTGTCTTTGAAGGATGCACTGGAGGATGCACTGTGGTGCGGTACCCGGCACTGCGTCTCCCCAGCTGATGCTGTGACCCCCTGGGTGTTTTGGGGTCCCCCCCAAGCATTTCGGGGTCACCCCAGGTGCAGCTCCCAAACGCTGGGGGGGACGGATGGGTGCCCCCCCGCTGCCTTCACTAGGTTTTTCTTGGTGCCCACTTGCAGGGAGCTGATGGGAGGAAAGCATGTGAATTTGTTAAAATTAACTGGCGGTGAAAGCTATTAATAATTAAGCGCCTACTGTCAGGAAAACAACGGTAGACTCAAATAAATGGCCCGGCTTTGTTACTTACAGCTGCTACTATTATTAAAATGGAAGGGATATTAATAATCCCCTTGCCTTTGGTGTTGGGGAGGGTTTGGTAGGGCAGCTTCCCATCCGCCCCGTGTCCCGGCCCCATGGCCGTGCCAGATGGCTCTGGGAGCTGCCGTGAAGATCCGGGTCTCCTGCATCCCCCTCCTGCCTCCGGACCGCCTGGGATGGAGCACGTAGGGCAGGGAAGGATGCTGCCTTTGGGATCCCCTTTGGGATTTTCATCCTGCCTGCCCCGTAAGTACGGCAAGCGCCGGGACTCCTGGTTTCATTGCTGGGGATTTTGGGTGATGGGAGATGGGGTACCAGTGGCTGCCGGTGGTCGGGCAGTGGGGAGCCGGGTCTGGTGTGGGCATCCCGGAGAACCATGGTGCCAGCATCCTTGAGAGCCGCTGTGCCGGCATCCCGGAGAGCCGCGGTGCTGCCGCTCGTTAAGCCGATGAGCGGTTTTTTCCTCTCTGTGAGCGCCTGCTGAGCACAGTTTAAACTCGGCGACAACTGCGTGGTAAATGATACGAGGCGATGGGAATGGAAATTAAACATCTGGGGCCTGGCTGGGGAGGGCAGTATTGACGCAGCTGAAGCTGTGAGCATTAAAGGAAAGCAGGCGGAGGGTCTCTGGTGGCATCGAAGCCATTACCGACCCTGGTGTCCTGGGGGACTGCGGCTGTGAGCAGCTTATCCTGGAGGCAGCGGGTCTGATCCTTCCCTCCTCGTCCAGCAGCCAAGTCCCCTTTCGGTGTCCTGCTGCTGCTCAAATGGACACCTGACACTGACTCCATCCCTGGTCCCTGGCTCCTGTCCTGCATGTCCCTGCGGGCTGGCATGGGACGGGTACCCAGTGGGACCCGGGCATCGGTGCAAGGTCGTGTGCATCTTTGCAATCTTGCATCCTCCACCTTCTCAATCGCTGCCGGCAAAGCTCAGGAAATGCGGAACAGGAGGATTACTCCACTCTCTCCCTGCTTCTCCCTCCTGCCACAGGCTCCTACCTGATGGTGAACTCCTCGCAGCACGCCCCGGGCCAGAAAGCTCACCTGCTCTTCCAGGCGCTGAGCGAGAATGACACCCACTGCCTCCAGTTCAGCTACTTCATGTACAGCCGGGACGGCCACAGCCCCGGCACCCTCAGTGCCTATGTCCGGGTGATGGGGGGCCCGGTGGGCAGCGCTGTCTGGAACGCCTCCGGCTCCCATGGCCACCAGTGGCACCAGGCGGAGTTGGCTGTCAGCTTGTTCTGGCCCAGCGAGTACCAGGTGAGCCCTAGTGGACCCCCCCCCCTCTTGCATGACCCGGACCCTCCCTTGCACGACCTGGACCCCCCCCCGGCAATGGGTGACCCTCTGTTTGGTGCTGCAGGTCCTCTTCGAGGCGGTGGTCTCCAGCGAGCGCAGGGGCTATCTTGGCTTGGATGATATTTTGCTCTTGAATTATCCATGCTGTGAGTGTCACGGGATGGGACCCGAGGGTGGGGGACCCCGAAGGGCAGCGGGGTGGTGGGCGCTGCTGAGCTGGGCTGGGCAGCAGGGTTCAGAGCTGGTGCCCATTGGGATGGTCCTGGGGAAGCTGATGGAAATGCCATGGTGCAGCCTCGTGGCACCTGGGTGTCCTGTCGTCACCTGGGCATTCATCTGGGCTTCATCTCCTGGGTACTTCTGGGGCTCCTTTTTCCATCTCCGTCACTGAATTTTTATAAAACCTCAGAGAAATGCAGGCTGAACGCGTGGCCTGAGCATCCCCATCGAGAGGGGCCACCCGGGCTGGTGGGGACCTGAAATCCCAGGCTGTCCCAACACATTGGCTGTCGGGGTTCACCCCCTATTTCTCCCAGGCTGGGGTAGGAGACCTGCCCCCCTCTATCGACCCCAATAGCCTGCATCTGGCGACAGCGCTGCGGGATGCTGGAGGGGAAGGCTGCATCCCTCCCTGGGACACCGGCTGGTTGTACGGGAACGGGAACAAGTTCCTGATTCCGAGCTGGGCTGTGAGGAATGGGGATCAAGCCTGTCTGGAGCTTGGCTCCAGCCCTGGCATCCTGGGTGGGTTTTTGGGCTGTGGCGGGATTTTTGCAGCAATGCTACTGCGGGTCCCCTCGGAGCTCGGCCGCTTCGTCACCTCTCGCTTGCGTCCCTCGGCAGCGAAAGCGCCTCATTTCTCCCGCCTGGGCGACGTGGAGGTCAACGCGGGGCAGAACGCCACCTTCCAGTGCGTGGCCGCCGGCAAGGCTGCTGAGGCCGAGCGGTTCCTCATGCAGGTGAGCAACGGCGGTGGTGAAACCAGCATCTCCACCATCAACCCCGTGCATTGCTTCTGCAACGCCTCCGTGGCTCCCCTTTGGGAGAAGACACTGCTGGGCAGGGGGGAGAAGGGTCATCCCTCCCCCTTTTAAGCAGACATCATTTGGGGACATGTTTGGTGGCTCTGGATGTCACGCCGTGCCTCCTGGTAACGTCTTGTCTCTCCCCGTGGGGCAGAGGCAGAGCGGCGAGGTGGTCCCTGCCGCCTCCGTGAAGCACATCAGCCACCGGCGCTTCCTGGCCACCTTCCAGCTGGACGAGGTGTCCAAGGAGGAGCAGGACCTGTACCGCTGCGTCACCCAGTCCAGCCGTGGCTCGGGCGTCTCCAACTTCGCCGAGCTCATTGTGAAAGGTGAGTGACTTGCTGTTGCCCGCCGGGTTTCTGGGTGATGGACGGGCTATTTCTGCTCCGCTGTTTGCAGAGGAAGGTGGGCTGCTTGGGGCGGTGGGATCGCAGTTTCTCGCTGGGAATGAGTTGCTACGCGTGGATGGTTCAACGTAAAACCAGGAAACTACCTTTCCCGGTGGCCTTAGATCATTTATTTCTGATTGCAGTAGGTGGGAATTAATTAATTATGGTGAAACTGTGCAGCACCATGCTGGGCAGTGTATCTTATAAAGATAATTAAGGTTTGATCAGATGAAACCCTACTGCAGCTGTTAAAGCCTCGCTAAAAGTGGTGGAGGGCATATGTGCAGGCTGAAGTTTAAAGACTGGATGGTGCCCTCCTATACTTTGGTGTCAATCCTCACGTCCTCTGGGTGGGGGATCCGAGTTTGTCCCGTGCCCCGCAGTCCGAAGGTGATGGGGTTGTTTGGGAAGAGGTGTTGTGAATGTCTCGACTGTAGCTAGTAGAAAAAGAAAAAAAAAAAAATAGCGGTAGCTGTGGCTGTGCCGGTGTTGCCCTGGCTCCAGGGCTGGGGATGCTGTGGAGCTGCTTCTGGAGGGGGATGCTCCACCTGCCCCATCTCTGCTCTCTTCCAGAGCCCCCCACGCCCATTGCACCCCCCCAGCTGCTCCGGGCCGGCTCCACCTACCTCATCATCCAGCTCAACACCAACTCCATCATCGGGGACGGCCCCATTGTGCGCAAGGAGATCGAGTACCGCATGACCTCGGGGCCCTGGTCAGAGGTCCACGCTGTCAACATGCAGACCTACAAGCTCTGGCACCTGGATCCGGACACGGAGTACGAGATCAGTGTCCTGCTCACCCGACCCGGCGAGGGGGGCACCGGCAAACCGGGGCCGCCCCTCATCAGCCGCACCAAGTGTGCAGGTGGGTCCCATGCTGCATCCCGGCCACCCCGGGTAGGTGGCCTTGGGCAAAGGTCCCCTGCCACCATGAGCCTTGGGGAGCGCGGTTGGGGCTGGATGGGTGCCGAAGGCATTTGCCGCTGTGGTCCAGGAGCTTGAAGCATCGCTCCTCATCAGCCGCACCAAGTGTGCAGGTGGGTCCCATGCTGCATCCCGGCCACCCCGGGTAGGTGGCCTTGGGCAAAGGTCCCCTGCCACCATGAGCCTTGGGGAGCGCGGTTGGGGCTGGATGGGTGCCGAAGGTATTTGCCGCTGTGGTCCAGGAGCTTGAAGCATCGTCATGGACATTGAGGAAAAATGTCTTTACTGAAAGAGTGGTGAAACATTGGAACAGGCTGCCCAGGGAGGTGGTTGAGTCCCCATCCCTGGAGGTATTTAAAAGAC
>NW_008796212.1:1152495-1154104 GCF_000699145.1 Aptenodytes forsteri | reverse complement strand
GTGGGCATGGTGGTGTTGGGTCGACGGTTGGACTCGATGATCTTAGAGGTCTTTTCCAACCTTAATGATTCTATGATTCTGTGATTCTTCCGACAGATCCGCCTTTAATTGACTTTTTAGCGGCTGTGCGCAGCATCTCGGGAGGGATCGCTAATTAAAGCCATGTTGTGATCATGGCTGGAGGGTAGCAGGGTGTATGAGCGAGGCTGGATCTTGAGCCAACGCAATCAGCCTGTGCAGAGGGGCTGAATGTCTGTCCAGTCTGAAAACGCCCTGACGGATGGTGGGTTTTTGCTGGTCAGAGTCAACAGTAGCCAGGCGTGACCTCGGGGCAGGAAGGCACAGCAACGGGATGCAGAGAGTTAGCAGCTGCCATGCGGCTGGTTTCCATCCCTGGAGCCGGGCAAAGGCCGGCAGGAGACGGCTGCTCCCCCTCCGCCGGGGCTGCGGGCTCAGGGCCGGACCCAGCTCAGGGCATCCCCAAACCTCGGGACCGCGGTCCCTGAGGATGAGCCCCTTGGCTGTCCCTAGCGAGGTTCCCATCTTGTTCCCTCCTCAGAGGGAGCTGTAGATTATTCTCCAGTGCCTGGTTTTGAGTGGTCGGTGCCTCTAAAGACATTTCTTTTAAGATTACGTTAATCCTATGCCACACCGGCGGGGTGGTAGCTTTGGCTGGGGGGGTCGGCTGCCTTCCCACGCACGGTGATGACCTGGGGGTAATTCAGGGCAACCCCATCCCTGCCGAAGCCCCCCTGGGGTGTCGCCAGGGAAGGTGGGAGCTGGGGTTTCTCTCTGCCAAAATGCCCCAACGGAGCCCACGGTGCAACCGTGCTGCCGGTCTGGGGGGTGATGGGGGGAAGACTTCTCCGGTGCCGTGGGGCTGCAGGGGAGCCCGTTTCCCTCAGGGGAGGCTGCGCCCACCACCACGGGGGGGGGGGGTGACCCGGCGTGGGGGACGTCTTTAACTGCTGGTAATTGAGCAAAGTCGAAGGCAGCAAGACAGCGTGATGGAGGCGCAGGATTGTCACGCCGTCTTCACCCCGAGACCCAGCACCGCCGTGATGCTGGGCTGGGACCCAGAAAAAAAAAAAAAAACAAAACCCAACCCAGCGAAAGTGGAGGTCCGTGCTGCTGAACTGGGAACGAGCTGGGAGCATCACCCTGCAGACAGGGACCGGTGGGTGCATCCTCCTTACAGGTGGCAGGAGCGGAGCAGGACACGGCCGCGCGGCCCCAGGGCTGCGGGGTGTCCCCGGCGGCTTCGGCTGTGGCTGCGGGGAGCCCCACGCGCAGGGTCGGCTTTGGAGACGGGTGCGCTCAGGCCTGTGAAGAGAGTGGACGGTGCTGGCCCAGGGGTGGAGGGGGAGATGCAAACCCCGACCCAAGCATCGTGGCGAGGGGCTGGCAGGAGCTTTTCATCCCAGATTAATTTTCAGAGGTGCTGCGGGAAAGCCCAGGTTTCCGCATTACCTTGAAGCCGACGACAGGCGCTGTTTGACACTCTCGGCGCCCCATATTTAATATCCTGTGGCTTCCCCAGCTCTTCCCACGTGCTATAACGATGTATGTTTTCTCCCCGGCTTCTCCTGGATCACGGCGGGTTTGCAGA
>NW_008796212.1:1144719-1151978 GCF_000699145.1 Aptenodytes forsteri | reverse complement strand
CTGGTGACACAGCCGCCCTTCCTCCACCCAAAAGGCGGCTGCGGTTGGATCCTCTGCATCCTCCGAGCCTCGCCAGCCCATCTGCCCAGTGCTGTGTCTCCCACACTTTGTAGGATCCAGCCTGGGAGGGGACCCTGGAAAAAGCCGCCGGGTAGATGCATCCTGCAGCTGCTGGGGCGAGGGGAGATTCCCCACGTGGCCGCGTGCTGCCTGCCGTCATCGGCCCCGGGTGCCGTGCTGCCGGCCTCTGCCCGGAGCATTTAAATACACTGGAATAAAAAGGAGAGGGGAAGGTTGAAGCCTGGCACCGCACGGCGCTGCCCGGGGAGGTGTGGGGGGCTCTGGAGGCCTTAGGGAGAGGTGGCAGGAGAGGTCCCCGTGCCCTTGGCCACCCAACGGGGGAGGGATGCCGGTGGGCATCGGGGCTGAGGTTTGGTGTTTTTTGGTAGAGCCGGACGTGGCAACGGGTTTAAGGCTGGGGTCCCTGCAGGGTAGAGCCGAGAGCCGGACGTGGCAACGGGCTGGGGTCCCTGCAGGGTGGGGCTGTGTGCCTATTGCTGTGCTCGCCCCCCCCCCCAAAACCCAGGGGTTTTGCACGGTCCCGTGAGGGCGTTGGGACCTGCAGGAGCATCCGCTGAGGTTGCAAAAGCCTCTTGCAAACCTGAGCTGCCCAAATTGCTCCGCAGTGCAAATCCCAGGGGAATCGCCTGGGGGATCAGCTCTGGGACAGGGTGGACAAAGACCCTCCTTCCCTCTCGGTGTCCTTCTCACCACCCTTGGGTATGGAAAAGAGTTTACTGCCATTAACCCAAACCACCTGTGTGCGTGTGCTGTTGGCAAAGGAGCTTGGCTCCTCATTAAATCTGACTTCTCCTGTTCACGCCAATTAAAGCTAATTAAACTCCTTCCCAGCAACGGTGCTCAGTCTCTCTCCTTTGGAGAGCCTGACATGGGCTTGATGAAAATGCGAGGGCTCCCATCGTGCAAGCACCTTTACCTGGTTATTTGGGGCCGCTCGTGGTGTGGATGCTCCCGGTGCCCGCCGTGGCTCTTCCGTAGGGGAGGATGAGCCAACGGGGGCTGCTGACCCTGTGGTGTTGGTGGCTTTGAGACCCGGTGACGTCCCCAGCCCTGTCTGCAGGGCAGCAGCATCCTGTGCCGGGGCTGGTCTCAGTTTTGGGGTCAGGGTTGCTCTTTACACCCGGCCATCTCACCCCTACGCTGTAAAAGGGCTTTCCCTGATAATACACTTAAACCCACGAGATGTTTTGCTTCATCGCTCATCTCTCCCCATCTCTCTTCCCCCGCAGAGCCCATGCGGGCCCCCAAAGGCCTGGCTTTCTCCGAAATCCAGTCCAGGCAGCTGACATTGCAGTGGGAGCCGCTGGGCTACAACCTGACCCGCTGTCACACCTACACCGTCTCGCTCTGCTACCGCTATTTCGTGGGCACCGGCCACAACCAAACCTTCCGGGAGTGTGTGAAGATGGAGCGTAACGCCAACCGCTACACCATCAAAAACCTGCTGCCCTACAAGAACATCCACGTCAAGCTCATCCTCTCTAACCCCGAGGGTCGCAAGGAGGGCAAGGAGGTGATATTCCAGACAGATGAGGACGGTGAGTCTGCCCGGGGGGGGGTGCATCGTCCCCAGAAATGTGATTCCGTGGCTGGCGAGCTGCCGGGGTGTGGCACGGTGCACATCTGTGGCTCTTGGCCAAGGGCATGATGGGAATATCTCCTGCAACCGTCGCGCTAGCGGGGAGGTGAAAAGGCTGTTGCAGCCCCAGGGCTGTGCAAGGGAAGGCGAGAGAAAGGGGCAATGACGGTGGCTGGGGAAGGGAAATGCTGGGAGCGGCTTGTGCGGACGAGGGGGATGGGGCAGCACCGGTTGCTCTGGCGGAGGAACATCCTACGTTGCTGCAGAAATGCTGCCCTGGTCCTTTGAGTGGAACGATTTAGCTGTGCCCGGTCCGGTGAAGGGCACAACGGTTGGCTGATGCCCGGCTTCTTCCAGCACGAGTCATCCTCGCTCATCCCTTAGTGTGGAACCAAAGCCTAGCAGCAATAATAATAATTGAAACAATCAATGCTTTGCACTTAGGTAACATCTTTTATCTGCTTGGTCGCTGATCAGTTCGGCATTGCTGCATTGCTGGGAGACAGCTGTTAACCAGAGCCCGGTGCAGCTTTGCTCGGCTTCCCCAGTGCTCTTCCCCGGTTAATCATAGAATCATAGAATCATTGAGGTTGGAAAAGACCTCTAAGATCATCGAGTCCAACCGTCGACCCAACACCCCCATGCCCACTAAACCATGTCCCTAAGTGCCTCATCTACTCGTCTTTTAAACACCTCCAGGGATGGTGACTCCACCACTTCCCTGGGCAGCCTGTTCCAATGTTTCACCACTCTTTCAGTAAAGACATTTTTCCTCACGTCCAATCTAAACCTCCCCTGGCGCAACTTGAGGCCGTTTCCCCTCGTCCTATCGCTTGTTACTTGGGAGAAGAGACCGACCCCACCTCGCTACAACCTCCTTTCAGGGAGTTGTAGAGAGCAATGAGGTCTCCCCTCAGCCTCCTTTTCTTCAGGCTGAACAACCCCAGTTCCCGCAGCCGCTCCTCATCAGACTTGTTGTCCAGTTTGCTGGAGAACAAGTTTGCTCTCGGGTGTGTTCGGGTTGTGCAAACGAGCTCTGTGGATGAGCGTGTGTTGATAAGGGATGTCTGGCCCCGGTTATTTGCCAGCAGCGTTGCTCCTGAGCAGCCGAGCTGTTTCTCTTCTCCCTGTCCTGGCCGTGCCCTGGGGTTGGGTCCCCGCTGCCAGCACCTGAGCGGGGCTGACGTCCTCTCCGGAGGCTCCAGCGTTGCTCCAGGACTCCTGGGTTTGGCATCTCTTGCTCCTGCCCAGCCCTTCCCCGAGGATGTCCTGGAGCTGGGGCCACTGGAGAGGTCTCCCAGGTCTGGTCTTACCCTGCACCACGGTCCCTGGCTGCAGCTCTCCATCAGCGGAGTGCTCGGGTGATTTGGGCTCTGGAGATCCGGTGAACGTGGCAGGAGGTACAGGGCAGAGCCAGCTCCATGTCTCCAGTGCCACCCATCAGTGACGGGCCGCATCCAGGGCTGGCAGCTCCCGCCAACAACTCCTTCCACTCGTCACACCCTCTTCGCTGCCCCATCAGCATCTCCTCCGCGTGCCGTGCCGACTCAGCCGCCTTCAAGGACAGCTGGGCAGCCCCCAAATGCTGCCGCTCTAACCGCTGGTCCTGCAGCCCGCTGGGGCAAGGGGGTCTCATCCTGGTCTGCCGAGGGCAGCAGCGGTTGGGGCTTGCGTGTGGTGCAAGGAGCCGCTGTGCCCTGGGGTGGGTGCTGAGTGTGGCCGGAGCATCCCTGGCTCCCGCAGAGACACCGGCGCTTACTGTTAAGCAAGAACGTAATTCATCTCCGAAGCACTTTTTAGTATCACGAATCAGCAATTAAGGTGGAAAATTGATAATTGCAAAGGATCTGGCCGGCTCCAGACCCCCTGGACGACCCCCGAGGAGAAGCCTGCCATGAGATCCCCCTGCGTGGGACTCGCCTCGATTTGGGACCCACCGAACCGTGCAGCTTTTGTGTGTGCGTTGCTCATCGCTCCCGTTTCCCAGGCTGGAAAGCAAAGCCTGCAGAGCTGGAGCGGAGCCGGGAGGGTCTCCGGGTCCCGTTTTCAGCTCTAAAGCTGAAATTCGGCACCTTTCTCTGTGCGTCAGCACTTTCTGTATCCCCAACCCTGAGCCTGCCCGATCGGGGGCACCCAGCTTCACGCTCCTGACGGTTTATTTTCTGGCTCTAATTGCTTCAGCTGTTCTCACTGTGCTGTGACTGTTCCAGCTGTTTCCGTATTGAATATTAATACAGGAGCTCCAGATGTTTTTTTGCTATGCTGTAATCACTCCAGCTGCTTTCCCCTATGCCTTGATTAACCGGGGCTTGCGGCTCGCCCCTTGGATTGAACTTGGGGCCGCGTATACGGCCGGCCTCGGGTGGGATCGATCGATGGATATCTGCCTGTGGATATGTTGCGAATATTACATGCAGGCTTGGCCCGGCGTCTCCCTGCCTGGGAGGATGGTGAGGATTCGAGCTCCCGCAACCGGGTGACGAGCAGCCGCTTGATAAGACCCTTGAAGCACAGGGCCAGCTTCGGCTGCAGCGTCCGCTGGTGCGATGCTGGGGCTTGTCTGGGGGGGTGGGGGGGCCCTGGCGTAGGCTGCAAAGATGCACACCCCCATCCCAAGGGGTAAACCCTGTTTTGGGACTGGAAGACCCATTTTTGGGGCATTAATAACTGGGCCAAACCAAGGGCGTTGTTCACAGCATCCCCCTTGGACCCCGGGTGAAGTCCTGCTGCCTCCTGGGTGCGTGGGCAGGGCACCGAGAGAGGAGAGCGACCCATCCGTAGGTTGCCCAGCTGGTGTTCAAGTGCCCCATGTAGATCCAAGGATGCTCGGGAAGGTCGGTGACCGTCGGCTGGAGATTTTGGACTATGTCTGCACGAAACGATGAGGCTCAATCCCGGGTGCCTATGGAAATGCCATTGCAGCGTGTTGGTGCTGGGGAGAGGCGTGTGCAGGGAGCTGGTTCCCTCCCTTGCAGGCAGGGTGCATGCAGTGCCAGCCAGAAGAAATATATGTAAATACATAAAGAAATATATATGTGCGTATATGGATGGCAGAGGGGTATACGCACACCTGGGAGCCATTGTGCGCCTCTGCCGGTCTCAGCCTGCTGCATGCACAAGCGCGTGGTGCCCGTACCTATATATATAAAAATATTTATATAGGTACACACATTCTTGCCCTAAAGGTTTCCGTAATTCTCCGTGAATTTAATCAGTGCCTTGTGTACATGTGTAGGACACGGTGCCTCTGATTAAATTAACTTGTAAATCAAGTGGAAATTGTGTATTTGCACGGTGGGAAGCGCGCGGAAGGCGATCCCTCTCTCTCGGCCCCGTAATTAGATCTGAACAAAAGCTGCAAAAAAGAAAAATAGAGGGGAAGCGCTGACGTCCCTCTGCAACGAGAGGGTGCGTGTTTCGGGTACTCAAGCCCGCAGTGGAGGATGCTGCTGGTGAATTTGTGGTCTTTGCTGAGCCGTCGCCTCTCCTGTCCTCCTCGCTCACCCCCTCGGGTCAAGAAATCCATGGTAAAGAAGTGAATATTGATCCCAGTGCTGTCGATCGCTGTTATTGTTTGCGGTTATTATTGTTGGTGGTGTTAATTAGAGGGGAAGGTTGGGGCATGTCAAGCCTGTGCGCAGATGAGGATGTTATTGCTTGCTGGGGGGAGCGCTGGCAATGTCTCCCGAGGATGCCGGTGGCTCCGGCAGGGGGATTTGGGTTGTGTGGGAAAAGGGAATTTTTTTTTGTTTTGTTTCCTCGCACTGGTGAACTCGGGTGAGCTCCGCCGGTGATGGCGCCTGGGGGCTTGCTGCTGTGCTGTGGGAAACTGGGTGCGATGCCAGAAATGGTACCTGTGGGAGCTGGGCAGGAGCATCGTTGCCCTGGGGAGCCACCAGCCCCGTCTGGTGGCACATGCCAGAGCTGGGTGACATGGCAGAGGGGACGCGGTGGCTCGGTCACGGGGGAGAGCAGCTGCAGCCTCCTGGAGGGGTTTCCCAGATGATTTATCCTTCCAGCCTGGTTTCTTGCCACATCTGAGCATGTCCCCTTTCCTTCCCCAGTGCCCGGTGGCATCTCCTCGGAGTCCCTCACCTTCACCCCGCTGGAGGACATGATATTTCTGAAGTGGGAGGAACCGGTGGAGCCCAACGGCCTCATCACACAGTACGAGGTACGTCCCGGCCGGCTGCGGCACCCGCAGGGGACCCATGGGGACATGGGAGGGTCCCGTCGGGGGGGATGCGGTGTGGGAGATCTGGGGCAACCACCACTTTTGGTCACAGGGATTAAGGGTGGCTGCAGTGTTATTGCTGCTCCCGAGCCCTTCGTTTGGAGCACGGATCCAGCCTGCGTTCTTCTTCCTGCTGGCAGGGTCTGTCCCTGCTGGGGAGTCCTGCTTTTGGGGTCACCAGTATTATCCAGCAAGGGCTTTTCTGATGAACCTCTGCTTTTGATTTACCCCAAAAAGCATCTGCCTTCCAGGCTGCCCCTATGACCATCCCCTCCTCTGAATCCATCCCTTTGACCCCTTCTCCGCCCGGATTTGGGGTCTCTCCCCTCTCCTGCGGCTGCTGGTGATGCTCTGCTCTGTCCCTGCAGATCAGCTACCAGAGCATTGAGTCCTCCGACCCGGCGGTCAATGTGCCTGGCCCGCGACGCACTGTCTCCAAACTACACAATGAGACCTACCACGTCTTCTCCAACCTCCACCCCGGCACAACCTACCTCTTCTCGGTCCGGGCCCGCACCGGCAAGGGCTTTGGCCAGACGGCGCTCACCGAGATCACCACCAACATCTCTGGTAGGTTCCCCCAGGCTCCACGCCTGGTGCTGGGGCTTCTCCTCCGCACAGGTATATGATGGCAGTGCTGGAGCCTCCGGTGCACTCCCGTGGATTTTGGTGACTGGCTGCTGCTATCGAAGGATGCTCTTGATGGTGGCAGCCATGCCGTGAGCCCCCCGGGCAGCCCCCCAGACCCATCAGCTGGGTTGAATGTGGGTCTCTGGCTGGGAAGTCCGGCCAGCCGGGCGCACTGGGTGCTGGCTGAGCTATCAGCGTACAGCAAGGGATTAATTGGGCTTCGTTGATAAGCCTCGGACTACTTGGGGCTGTTTGCTCATGTCCGCGGCATTGATATTAACTGCAAGCAAATGGGCTGAGATGAGCCCTAACGGGGGCACTGAAATTGCAAAGCGGCTGCTAGTGATGGCTTGGGGACCACGGAGCTGTGCCGGGCATGAGGGGGATCCCCCGCCTTGGTCTGGGGGTGCTGCTGGGCTGGCTTGGGTGTGCTTCTGCCCTGGGTGGGAGGCTCGCGCTGTGCCGGCAGTTCGGAGTGCTGCCGTCCCTGGAGTGCATCTCCAGGGTGGAGTGTTTGGGTCCTGCCGAGGTCGGATCCTGCTCCTGTCTCCTCTCCTCTGCCAGACCGGCATTGATAACCCCCCCTAAGCTCACACCCACGGGTCCTCTCCCAACTGCGACGTTTGCTCGAGACCTGGAGGGGTCTTCTCTCTTTGTAATAATCCACATTACACCATTCGGTGATGCCTTGCCATGGGCAAGGCTGCTCATGCCTCAGTTTCCCCTCTGGGGGGG
>NW_008796212.1:1140699-1143359 GCF_000699145.1 Aptenodytes forsteri | reverse complement strand
CCCCGGGGGGGGGGGGGGAGGGGGGGCAGCCCCGGGCGCATCCCTGGGGATCAGGACTCAACCCTGCCTGCTCTCCCCTGCTCCCTTTGCAGCTCCCACCTTTGACTACGGGGACATGCCGTCGCCGCTGAGCGAGTCAGAGAGCACCATCACGGTGCTGCTGCGGCCGGCGCAGGGCAGAGGGGCTCCCATCAGGTAGGTTGGGGCTGCGCAAGGGCAAAAGACTCCCAGAAATGGGGTGGCACGGCATGGGCGGTGGGGTCGAGCACCAAGGGAAGGGCAGGACCATCCTTTTTCACGAAGCTAACCTGTGCATGGCCCTCACCAGCACCTACCAGGTCATCGTAGAAGAAGACCGGCCCAAGAAGCTCAAGCGGGAGTTGGGTGGGCAGGAGTGCTTCCCGGTGCCGCTCACCTTCGATGACGCCATGTCCCGTGGCTCTGTACACTACTTTGGGGCCGAGCTGCCTGCCAGCAGCCTCACCGAAGCCAAACCCTTCACCGTGGGGGACAACCAGACCTACAGCGGCTACTGGAACCCACCGCTGGAGCCCAAGAAGGCGTATCTCATCTACTTCCAAGCCATGAGCAACCTCAAAGGGGTGAGTAGCTGGGGGACCCTGCTCCATCTGGTGGGGTGTCTGGGGTCCCGGTTGGACCAGGCAGGAGCACACCTCGGGTCCGGGGGGTGGGGTCAGAAAAAATGGGACTTGTTTTAGATCCCCCTCCCTTGGGCCCCCCCACTCTGGGCTCACCCCCAGTGTTCTGCCTGGGGGGAGCTGGTGCTCCGGGCCACCCTTACGGCACGTTGGGATCACGGATGGGTGTCCCCCTTCCTCCCGGCACCCCCGGGCTGTGCCCGTCCCCCTCCTGGTGCCAGTGCCAGGGGTGATGAAGGCCAGCCTCTGCCACCCCCTGCGGTACCGGCCGGGACCCCAACCAGCGCTAGTGCGGGGAAGACCACCTTCCTGGGGCTAATCCTGGGGTGGAAAGGGACCATTCGGGCAGCAAGAGCCATGTGCGTGTTACTGGGACCCGCTGCAGACGCAGCGGATGCTGCAGAGAGCTCCTGGGAAGCTGCCGAGTTCCCGGCTGCCCTCTTCCTGCCTGCTGCCGCCTGTTCTCTCGGCGAAGCCGCAACAGCCCCGCTCCAGCAGCAGCCCCCGCATCCCCCCCCCGGGGCTGATTTCCTCCAAGTCACCGGCGGGGACCGCTGGGACCCCCTGAGGACCCTTCTCGGCTTCACCTGCTCCGGCAGCTCCCGTCCCACCCCGGGGAGGATGAGCTGTGAAAGCGAAGCAGCAGGACCGCGACAGCGTCCTCATCCTGCACGGCTCCGTGTTGCCAGAAAGGTGCCGGGTTTTGAATCCTTTCCTCCTTCCGGGATTGTTCACACCTCGCTGGATTGTAACTAGAGCCGAGACGAACGAGGAAGATCTCTGCTCTGGCTCGCTCGGGCACTGCTGGATAATAACTGGTGGCTGACGCTGTTTTATAGCCTTCCTGCTGGGAGGCAATGGATTTGTCCCGGCTGATGTCAGACATTGCGAAAAAGCTGGATCCCAGCTTGGGTTTTTCATGGTTTTTGTGCCAGATGGAGCAAGAAGCAGGAGAAGCAAGAGCTGGTGACCTCGGGGAGAGCGGTGCCGGAGCCGGCCCTGCCCTGGGCACGCTGCGTGGGCAGGTCTCGGTCCGAGGGCGGATGGAGCAGCGTTGCCAGCACTGGTGTCCTGAGGGGCTGGAGGATGCTCGGGGAAGAAGGCAGTCCTGCCAAAATGGTGCTTTTTATTTTGCAACAGAAGTTGGATACACAGAAAATGGAATATTTCAGCTGAACCCATCCCTAAAAATGCAAATGCTAAAACTGTTGGAGAACTGAGCTGGAAGCCCTCATGGCAACCTTGGCAGCATGTGCAGAGCACCAGGGATGGGGCTTGTAAACTTTGATTGATGAAAAAACACCCCACGAAGCTCTGAATGATGACCTGGGAGTGTTTTAGCTGTAGTCAGTGACACGCTGGTGACCTGTGGCTTGGCTGGGTCTGCTGGTCCCTCCTTTGATGATCTTGAGCTTTGCCATCCCCTCTGTGCCAGGAGCGATAGCCTCGGCTAAACCTGGGGACGCTGGTTTAGGGGACACTGGGGACAGATCATTCAGCAGCATCTCTTGGGGTGTGTGTCCCCAGGAGCTCCTTTGGCTCAGCAGCGGGTGCTGCAGCACAAATCACCTGCACGCTCCCTCGATTTGGGGGTCAAAGCACCGACGGACCAGCCTTACGTCTGCCCAGCCTCGCTTGGAGTGGGAGCGGGGAGCGGAGCCTCTGGGATGCTCATCCGACACTGACCCCCCTTTTTTCCCTCCATAGGAAACCCGTCTGAACTGTGTCCGGATCGCCCGCAAAGGTGAGCCCTCCCTTTCCCAGCCGGCGTGATCCTGCTGAGGCTGTGGAACCGAACCTGCGGCTGCTCCGGCGGTCAGGGCTGTGCCGGCGGGTGTCGTTACCGGCGCTGGTGGCGGTCGGGGTGCGCGCAGTGGTTTATTACAGTCCCATCCTGCGCTCCTGCTTCCCACTTTCTTTGGTATCTGGGTTTTTCCCTTGGTTGAGTTTTTCCTCTTAATGCCATTATCACGGTTGCGGTGGGAGACCGGAGTCGGGGGG
>NW_008796212.1:1130371-1140626 GCF_000699145.1 Aptenodytes forsteri | reverse complement strand
GGAGTCGGTGGTGCTGGATTCGGAATCGGGGGATGGACAAGCTTGCGTTGGGTGTGACAAAAGGTGGCACAAAGGGACCGTCTCACCCCACGGGAACTGAGAGGGGGACTTGCCCACGGTCACGGTGTGGCACTGCAGAGCCCCGTGATGTCTTGGTGGAATAAAACATGTTCAAGGAGCAATGTGCATCGCATGGGACAAATCCCAGTGATTTCCCGTCTGATGTTGCCAGCCCCCCTGGAGCTGAGCACTGACCCCTCCTGCTTGTCCTTGTCCCCTGGCAGCTGCCTGCAAAGAGAGCAAGCGTCCCCTGGAGGTGTCGCAGCACTCGGAGGAGATGGGCCTGATCCTGGGGATCTGTGCTGGGGGGCTCATCGTCCTGATTATCCTCCTGGGAGCCATCATCGTCATCATTCGGAAAGGGTAAGGAGATCCGGTGTGGTGGCTGGTGCCTCCATCCGTCCCCTCCTCCCAGCTCAGCCCTTCTCCACCACCCCGGCACTAACTGGGAGTTACTGGTGGTGACACTGCCGTGCTGGGCAGACTCCAAACCCTTGAGCTGTGCCTCCATGCGCTCGTGCATGTGCTCCTCCATGCACAGTGCCCTCCTTGCTCTGTGACACTGGGCATGGAGGAGGCACTGGGGACCAAGGAGCAAAATCCTGGGAACGTCCCTTTGCCCTCGGGGCTCTGCAGCTTGGTTCCACTGTCCCTCTCCCCTGTATTTTTCAGTCTTTTGCCTCTTTTTCTGCTGCTTCTTGGCTTTGTGCTGCTCTATCGATTCTGCATCGATGGAAATGCTTCTGGCCAGGATCGGGCTTGGCGGCGCCCTGGGCCGGCACTGAGCCCGGCTGTCCCTGTCCCACCAGCTCTCCCCTTGCTAACAGCAGCCGGGGGGTCCCGGGGTGTGCAGCCTTGCACCCCTCCAGCCGAAAAGTACAAAAATCAGCTTAATCTGCACTGAGATATTGTCTCTGGGCTTCCCCGCTGCCTTGGCCAGGCCAGGGCTGGATCCGTCCATGTGAGCGTTGCTGTCTGGGGTCTGATACCCTGCCCTCGGGGTGGATTAGAGATGGGGCCGTGTACAGTTCCCTTGCATCGAGCTGGCGTTCCCAGAGATGGGGAGGAAGGGAAAGCATATTCACTATCGGCCCTCCGCTGAGCCCCCCCGAGATGGCAGGCGAGCGCCCAGTGCCTCCCAGCACCGGGGGGAGCAGAGCCCTGGCGGTGCTCGGTTCTGGGGTGATGGCTGGAAAAAGCCTCCGTCCACAGCTTTTGCCTGGAAAGCGGTGCGGTGTGTCCCGCTGAAATACCTGGTCAGACTCTGGCTCTCGTCCTGGGCTCTGGTTCCTCGAGAGCGTTGGGAGGAGCAGCATCCCCCCTTCCTCCAGGGCTAGGCAGGGGGCTGCCCGCGGCTGCCCACCCCGGGGTGCGGGTGCTTGGACCATCCTGCATCCTCCTGGGCTTGTTTTAATGGGGAACCACTGAGCTTCCAGTGAAACATGAGCAATCTCTTGCTGAGAGCCTCCAGCTGGCTCTAAATGAGATGTTAAAATTTGGGTGCACGCTGGAGGGGAGGTTTTCCCAAGGGTGACAGTCCCTGGGGATCCCCAAACTGCTCTCCCACCCCCGTGGAGGGGTCCCTGCTCTCTGGGGAGCCAAGCACGGCTGTCATGGATGCGGCCGTGGCCATCACGGCAGGGTAGGAGGGAGGAGGGCGAGGGCTTTTCGGGACACTCATCCCCGGGAGCGCCGGGGATGCGGCCGCTGCTTTTTGCTTGGGCGCAGCGCCCTGGAAAGCAGCTTCTTACTGCACGGGGCTCGAGGCAGCGCCGAGCCAGGGGGGCTCTCAAAGCAGGGGAGAAAGGGCAGCAATTAAACGCCTTCCCCGTGCAGGGCTCGGGATGATGGGAGGAAAGTGTGTTAAGAGCCAGGGGGGAGAGAAAAATAGCAGGGCACAACCTCAGCCTGTGTAAATCTGCAGATCTCTTTGTGGCTTCGTTCTCCCTTAAAGGATTCTTGCTGATTTACGCCAGCTGGAAGAGCAAGGCTGTAGCATCCCTGCACACGGCGAGGGGTGCAGGACTGGCTTGTGGCTTCCTGCCCGCTGTTGCTCTGGGATGATGCTTGTGCGTACGGCATCAGATCTGTCCCTGATGGAGCAAGTGCCGACGGTGCCGATGTGTTTTCGGGAGTGACGCTGTTGGGATGGCGGGTAGGAAGCCATGAGTGCGGCTGCTGCGTTCCCATTGCCCGTGCTGCGGGGCGGGAGGAGGAGGAGCAGCTTTGCTTCAGCATCCCGGGGTGAACCTGTCAAAGGACAAACCAGAGCCACAAATCAGACCCAGTGCCGAGGGCCCCGAATTCGGGGCTGTCGGGAAGCTGGGACGAGCCCATAAATCTCCAGAGCGTTTTGCCGTTGGTAAAACACTGACGTGGTGGGATGGAAATACACCCCCAGAAAACGCTTGCCCCTAATAAATGGTGCACTGGAAACACGGCGTCCTGACCGCATCTCCTGCACTGGGGTTGCCTGGCCCCTAACCGGCTCCCCGGGGGATGCCCTGCTTTTTGGATACGTTTACTGTTCAGTCTTAAAAATTGTGGAATAACCGCTCGGACAAGGGTGCTACGGACACCCCACCGCCGGTGCAGGGACTGTGGTCACCCTGTGAGCTGGTGCTCGGGCTCTGCCATCAGGACGCTGGCTCCTGCCGGGAGTAAATAACCTACGGATGCAAAAGGGGAGCCAGGTTTCTTTACGGTGCATTTAATTTTCCGGCTGCTGAGTTGCCCTGTAACCCCCCTTCCCTTTGCCGGAGAAAAGCTGCTTGTGCAATTTCTGCTGTTCTCTCTGTTTGCATGCTTGCCAGGAGGAACTACTATTCTTATTCCTATTACCCGTAAGTAATTGTCATTCTTTCTCTCCTTTGCCCTTCCTCCCGGCCGCCCCCCTTGCCCTGCTGCTCCAACAAGTCCTTTTCTCTGCCGAGTACATTTTAAGTGCCTCTTTGTCTCGGGGAAAATAACGCTGCCGAGCTCGTTAGAGACAGAAGGCAGCGTAAAGGGGAAAAGTCAGCGACTCCAGGTTGAATTCTGGATTTTGGCAGCGTCTTGTGGTGTCCCGGCCCCACCAAGACGCTGATGTGGGCTCAGATCTCGTGTTCATCCTTCCCCGGGTGTAATCCCTGCTCTGGCTTCTTGGGAGCCTGATGCTGCCTCCCAAAAACACTCTATCAGTTTTTTTCTTAAATGTCTCGAATTTGGAGTGTAAGGTTCTGTCCCAGCGAGACCTCCTGGGCTTTCCCGGCATCTTTGTTAGGTGCCTAACAGGGACCTTGCATGGTGGGGAAAAGCCTCCCTGGCGGGTGCTGAGCATGTGTGCAGTCAGGGGTTCTAGCCTGTCCCTTGGGGGATGGATTTGGCCCCTGGCATGGGTTTAGAATCATACAACGGTTTGAGTTGGAAGGGACCTCTAAAGGTCATCTAGCCCAACCCCCCTGCCGTGGGCAGGGACATCTTCAACTAGATCAGGTTGCTCAGAGCCCCGTCCAGCCTGACCTGGAATGTTTCCAGGGATGGGGCATCCACCACCTCCCTGGGCAACCTGGGCCAGTGTTTCACCACCCTCAGCGTAAACAATTTCTTCCTTATATCTAGTCTGAAGCTCCCCTCTTTTAGTTTAAAACCATTCCCCCTTGTCCTATTGCTACAGGCCCTATTAAAGAGTCTGTCCCTGCCTTTCTTATAAGCCCCCTGTAAGTACTGACAGGCTGCAAGAAGGTCTCCCCGAAGCCGCCTCTTCTCCAGGCTGAACAACCCCAACTCTCTCAGCCTTTCTCCATAGCAGAGCTGTTCCATCCCCCTGAGCATTTTTGTGGCCCTCCTCTGGACCCGCTCCAACAGGTCCATGTCTTTCTTTTACTTCTTGCACTTGTACTGTGCAGCACGGTGCTGCACGTGGCGTGTTGGATGGTCCATGTTGCAGCAAGGTGGTGGGGGGCGATGGGTGAGTAATGCCTGGAGGAGAGCTGGGGCTGCCCTGTGCAACGCCAGCCGGCCGAGGAGAGCCTTCGCTTGCCCAAGGAGTGCTCCCGGCTGTTCCAGACGCGGGGCATTTTGGCGAGGGGACAGGTGGGGACATTGAGGATGAGCAGCTGGGGTTGCTGCAGCCGGCGAGGGATGATCCGTGTGGGGCTGCGACCGGCTTGGGGCACTGGAGAACCAAAGCGTGGCGACTGCTGGGGGAAATAATCCATCCTGCTCCCCAAAATAATCCGAGCCCAGTAGCTTTGGGGGGATCTTGCAGCACTGTCTCGTCAGCCTTGCTTACATGTCCGTCTTCCCCCTCCTCACCTTTGCATCCCCCTGCAGAAAACCCGTCAACATGACCAAAGCGACCATTAACTACCGCCACGAGAAGACACACATGATGAGTGCCATCGACAGGAGCTTCACCGACCAGAGCACGCTGCAGGAGGACGAGCGCCTGGGGCTCTCCTTCATGGACACCCACAACTATGGCAACCGAGGTAAGGACAGGGAACCGCAGCATCCCCCCCATTCCCATCCAGCTGCAACAAGGGTCCCTGATAATCCCTAAATATCCCAGAAACAGCTGCAATATTTATTCAAGGCTCGGTAGCGAGTATTGCATCTATTTTAGCCTGATGCGTGTGGCACGTTGCAGGCTTTCCCATGCCCTGCAGGGAGACCTCCAAGGGCATCGATTTTATCGGTGTCTGTAGTAGCTTTTATCATCCAGATTTTGCTGAAGGAAAAACACTCGTGGGCGGCTCGAGCTGGGTCTCTGCATCTCAATCTCTGGAAGTGGAAATCTGAGCTTGTGGCTGGGAGGCTTGAGGCCATTTGTGGGCTCAAACGCTGGCTGCAGCCCCCTGAAGCTGGGTGAACCCCAACTCTGCCGTACGCTGCGGTTGAAAGCTTTGCACCAGCCGTCACTCAGTACACCCAGCGTGGCTTTGCTCCACGGTGTTCTGCGCGGCCCTGGGCTTCGAAGGGTTAAAGAGCCACCGCGTTTACATCAGAGGGAGACTGATAATTTAACACCCACTGGAGTATGCATCTCCGTGCTGATTTAGTTGTAAAATAACTCGTTGGATGCCCCAGTTTCAACCATATGCTAATAACATCTGTTACAGTAACTTCCAAGATGCTGCTTACCCACAGCTCTTCTCCACCAGCTGCGGGAATAATATGCTTCCCGGCATTGTCTCGTGGATAATAGAAGCCCAGAGGGCAAACTTTTCCTCCTCTTAATACATCTAGTTAGGTGTATTATTTTTTGGTTACTGTCCTCGAAACGCTCAAAGGCTGGTGGGTCTCTGAGTGGGCTGAGCTGGGGCTGCTGGTCCTCGGTTCCTTCTGGGAAGGAAGGGGGCCAGATCCTGCTCCCACCTGCTTGCTTGCTCTGCTGCTGGCTGCTCCTCATCCCTCCGCTTGGTAGAGGGTAGAGGAGGAGATGTGGGGAGCTTGGGCTCTGTGCCACAGCTGGGGACAGCCTCTGCTGCAGCCACCCCCTGCCTATAAGCATCGTTCATTAACGAAGGTAAATGAATGGGCTGCTCTGTGACCCGCTGGGGGCTGTTCCCCACCATGCCTCGGTTTCCTTGCATTTAAAAAAAGTCACTAATACTCACGGAAACCCGAGTGGGTCCTCAGCGTGTGGCTGTGCAGAGCTGTCGGCACCTTGCAAACGCCTGCGATTCATTTCTCATTAAACCCAGCGGCCGGTGTGCCCGTCAGCCGTGCCACGGGGCGCAGCGTGGCCCTCCCGCGCTGTCCCGTCGGTTCAGCCACCCGTTGGCAGCCTGCAAGGGAGATGTTTCTGGTTGCAGAGTTTGGAGCATCGTCTCCTTGGGGCTGTGATGCCTGATGGAGACCCTGTTCTGTGCAAGTGCTGCACCCGTGTGGCACCCACACTGCACCCACGTTGCACGGGCAGCCGGGGGGTGCAGGCAGGGGGTGAGGGGCTGCTCCTTGCATTCGAGCAGACCAAAAAAAACAGGCCGGGGAGCTTTGCGAGCGAGCCGGCAAGGGCGGTTTTTAGACGTGTTGTTAGGGGAAACTGCATCCAGGATGCACCATCTTGCAAAGCTGCTTCCCAGCAGCATGTGGACGGCGTTCCAGGCCGGGTGCTGCAGGATCTGTGCCTGCCGTATCTCTTGGCAGCAGCGGAGAACATCAGGTTTTGTGCAGACCGAGATTTCAGGATCCGGTGTGGGACCTTGCCCTGACAAACGCAGGCGAGGTCTTAGTCTGGCTCTGCTGGTAATTACACGGCAAAGGCATAAACCAGGTAAATACTGCATAAACTCCCCCATTAAACAGCAGCGAGCTCCATTTGTGTCAGTGCTAGGAATAAGGTGGCGGTATCTAGCAGCGATGAAAATTAACTGTTAAGCTGGGCTGGAGACTTCGGCAACGCGATTTTTCAAGTCAGGACTCTCTGTGAGTATTCGGGCACGTAGCTCTTACTCGTCTGGATGGGAGTTAATTGCTCGAATCGATGGGAAATAAGCTTATTAACCCCCTTAAGGTCTTGCCCACTGATTTCTAAGAGATCTGCTGTGGTCCTAAAAGGCTGTAATGGGCATTTTTGGCTTTGTGGTGTAGGAAGAGCTGCAGAGAGCACGGGGCAGGTCTGGACCACTTGTGGCCCCCAGAGAGAGACCGGCTGCAGCACCAGCATCTCCTGGGAATATTTCCAGGTGCCCTCTTGTCCCTCCTCTGTGGGTGCGAGTAGGTCATGGGGATGCGGTCCCAGGCTTTTCTCCCCTCCTCTGTGGGTGCGAGTAGGTCATGGGAATGCGGTCCCAGGCTTTTCTCCCCTGATGGCCCTCCGGTTCTCCCTCCCCTTCTGCAGGCGACCAGCGCAGCAGCGTGGTCAATGAGTCCAGCAGCTTGCTGGGGGGCTCCCCCCGCCGCCAGTGCGGCCGCAAAGGGTCCCCGTATCACACCGGGCAGCTCCATCCTGCCGTGCGGGTGGCGGATCTCCTCCAGCATATCAACCAGATGAAGACGGCAGAAGGCTACGGCTTCAAGCAGGAGTATGAGGTGAGAGCATCTTGTGTTGGCGTCTCGGGGAGGGTGGGAGGGTAGGATGGACAAGGTGGCACAGGCAGGACCTGTGTGCAAGGAGAAGGTGCTCCAGACCTGGAGCTGCAGTGCTCTGGACAGCAGGAGCTGGAGCTCACAGCTCTCTGGACAGGCATCATCAGCACGTGGGGTGTCCCTGGGTCTGGATCAAATCTCTGGTCCTGGCAGCTCAGGATTTAATTGTCGGCTTGAACAGGTCCCTGAGATGAGCCAAATCAGCTCTGCCAGCCAGCCTGCACCTCTCCTGTCTGCAGTGCGTCATCCCGCCTCTCCTGCAAGGGCTGGGGATGCTTCTCCCTTTCTCAGGTCTTCCTGGGCACCGTGATGTCATGTTCTTCTGCTCTCCAACGCACTTGTCCTGTGATAAGCATGGCCATAGCCTGAGGAGAAGCAAATCCTCTACAAACTGGCAGCTCCCAAGACTGTGAAGACCCCAGGGACAGGACACGAGAGAGGGTGATCCCAGAGGGAGGGAAGTCCCTCCCAAGGGTCGTTGGCCGCATCGTGCCCATCCCAGCTCGTTGGGCCGGAGCGCTTGTAATGGAGTGCATTATTCCGCGTGCCTCTGCTGCAGCGTGCCCAGTGGGGTTGATTTCCCAACTCCTCGGTGTCCCACAGGTCTGGCGATTGAAATTTCCCAGTGAAATTACTGTTTAATGCTTAGTTGTTTCAAGTGCAGGAGGTTTTTTTCCCCCCCTTTTTCATGTATTGGACAAACCAGGGCTTGCTATAATCATTAGTACTCCTTGAAAAGCTGCTGTATGTTCTTGGAACTAGTCATTTGAAAGCACTCAGATATTATGGGAGGGGAGAAAACATGTAATTTCCTTCCACTTTCCTCCTCTTATGCCAATCTATGAATGTTACTGTTATTACACACAAACCTATTCTGTGCTGGGGAGGTTTAGGAAAAAAACATAACCAGTCCTAGAAAAAAAACAGGCAGTATATAATTCGCTGGAAAATGGGGCATTTTGTGGATGCAACATAAGCGTGTAGCTGGCAGAGCGTGCTATGGAGATGGAGCCGGGGCTGCGGGACCTGGCTGCTGGGGTGGAGGGACCACCCTGTCTGCCCTGCTTCCCGGGAAGGTTGTGGGGCTGGGGGGGACACCCCACAGTCCTGCCCTCGGGTCGTGACAGCCATCCCTTCCTTACAGAGTTTTTTTGAAGGCTGGGATGCTTCGAAGAAGAAAGACAAGACCAAAGGGAGACAGGATCACGTGTCGACATGTGAGTCCCTTTAGCAAAGGCTTAGACACCCTGAACAGCTTGAAAAACCTTCTGAAGGGCTTTGGGGGCTTTTTTTGGTGCGGTCCGTGGCAAGGAATAAACTGGTGGGGTTTGGTTGGTCAAGGGCAGCAGAAAGGTCCTTGCTCAGTGCAGCGTTCCCAGCCTGAGAGCTCCTGTTGGGCCGGCGCAAATAGGAGGGCTGGATCTGGGCTGGAGCTGGATAACTCTTGAGGATGGGACATCTTGGGGTGATGATAACATCACCATGATATTCCGGGTGGTGCTGGAAGGCCCCGGGTAACCGGGGGTGTGTTTTCTTGTATGGACTTACGAGAAACTGCAGCCCTGCCCCAGGGAGCTTCTGATGTGGATGTGCAGGGTGAGACAAAGAGGTTAAAGGATGAGTTTTTAGGACAGGAGATAAGGGAAGGGCTTGACCCCATAGGAGAGGGGATGCTCGTCACCAGTTCCCTCCACAGTCAGCGTGGCATGGCCACCTTGCTCCATGCTGCATCTCTGGTGACGTTCCTGCAGGGATGGAGGCACCAAGCCTGGCCCTCCAGGAACTCTGGTGCTCTCCACCTCCCGCATGCTTTGCTCCGCAGCTTCATCCCTTCCACTCCAGCATTGTCCGGGGCCCCAGGTGGACACCGAAGGCTGGGCAGAGCTCTCTGCTCATCTTTCTGGGCTCTGGCCATCCTGGTGCCTTGCTGGGGCGGAAGGCAAGGTGCTGGAGGGTCTGTCTCCTCTGTCTTTGGCAAGACTGGGCAGAGCTCAGGGAGGTACCGTGCTGAAAACCACTCCCCCATGTCCCTGCTGGTCTAAGCCACCATCTTTGGAAAGACCTCCACCAGCTTGTATTTATTACTCCTGAATGCAACCCACCTGCCTGCGTTTTGCAAATTCCCAGTGCAAAACGATTGCAAAGGGTGCCCTGGGACCCGGCGGGGTGACGAGCCGTCCCCGTGCTCATCCCCCCCGGGTGCTGATGGTCCCTTCTCCCCTTGCTCTCCAGACGACCGTCACCGAGTGAAGCTGCACCCACTGCTGGGCGATCCCAACTCAGACTACATCAACGCCAACTACATCGATGTAAGTGGGGACGGTGCCTCTCTCCGTGTGGGGTCTGGGCTGGGACAGGAGCTTCCTGTGGACCCCGTGGACTGTCGGGGTCTGTCCAGCAGCGTTTGGAGGAGCTTAGACAGCCTTGGACGGGCTGATCTGTGCACCCCTGAGACACACCATGAAGAGCCTGCCTGATTTATTTATGTTCATCAGCAATTTCTGCTTGCTGTGTCTCTCCCTTCTCTGCTCTGCTCTGTCCCTCCTTTTTCATTCCCTCTCTCCTCCCCTTTTCCATCCTCTCTTCTCCCCTCGCCTGCTCTCGTGGCCATGGATCTCCCTCCTCCCTGGGCGGAGGATGAAGAGGTTTAGTGGGCCAAGGGACCGGCTGGGGGCTCACACTGGGATACCCCCCTGTGGTGGGTTGACCCTGGCTGGATGCCGGGTGCTCAACAAGCCGCTCTATCAGCTCTCAACAAGCCGGGTGCTCAACAAGCTGCTCCCTCCTCAGCTGGAGGGGGGAGAGAAAATACAACGAAAGGCTCGTGGGTCGAGATAAGGACAGGGAGAGATCACTCAGCAATTACCGTCACGGGCAAAACAGGCTCAACTTGGGGAAATTAGTTTAATTCATTACCAATCAAATCAGAGTAGGGCAATGAGAAATAAAACCTAAATCTTAAAACACCTTCCCCCCACCCCTCCCTTCTTCCCGGGCTCAGCTTCACTCCCCATTTTCTCTACCTCCTCCCCCCAGTGGTGCAGGGGGACGGGGAATGGGGGTTGGGGTCAGTCCGCAACACGCTGTCTCTGCCGCTCCTTCCTCTGCAGGTGGAAGACTC
>NW_008796212.1:1120283-1130023 GCF_000699145.1 Aptenodytes forsteri | reverse complement strand
TCTATGGGACATGGGGGAAGCTTCTAGCAGCTTCTCACAGAAGCCCCCCGCTACTAAAACCCTGCCACGCAAACCCAATACACCCCCGATCCTGTCGGTGCATGTGAGTCTGGGCAGAGCTTGGCCCTGGTGTACCCTGAGAGCCATGTCCCCCAAGAGTGATGTCCCCCGTCGCCTCCAGCGATGCTGAGACCAGGAGAGGTGCAGGAAGGCTCCGTTGGGCACAGGACTCGAGCATCTTCTGGAAGCAGCAGCAAATTCCACTCTTCCTTCCTTTCCAGAGGATGTCCTCTGACAATGGTGGCCTGATGCCACCGTGATGGGTTCCCTGTACCCGAGCAGTATCCTCATGCCTGTCCCCTGTCCCCGTGTGTCTTTTCTCCCCTGTGGCTCTCCATGACCCGCTCCGGGGCCGGTGCTCTAACCTATCTCTTGAGCTGTGCCTCACTAATGTCTCTGTCTGATCTTTTTCTCTCAAACCTGTGTCCCAACGGGATCGTTAAGATTCGGATTAACCGAGAAGTAAGTAGACGGTTCCCCTCTCCTTCTCTCTGCTCCCATCTCCTCCCAGGTGTTGTACTGGGCAGTGTGGCATTAAATAGCATCTGGGAGAGGCAGGCTGGGAAAATGTGTGGACAAACTTGGGTATGGTCCAGGAAAGGGGAAAGCGAGGTCTCCGTGGCACGTCCTCCCTGGGGTGATGGAGAGCAGGGTCTGTGTGCTCCAAGGAGGGACTGAATTCAACCCACAAAAATCCCCTGTGAAAGGATCCATGGTGGATGGAGAAGCTGCCATCACCTCCACGCATGTGACGTGGTTGAACCCTGCTGGACACATGGCCGAGGTGTGGGACACCAGGTCACCGGTCCCTTTGGCAGTGGCCTTGCTGGGATGTGCTCTGTGGGCTGGCACGTCCCTGTTAAGAGTTGGGAGTGGTCCCAGTAAGCGGCTGGGATGAAGGAGGGGAGCGGGGCCGTTGCTCAGTGCCGTGTGGCTGCTGCGGGATGGGATATCGTTAACAGGGCTCTCGTGAGGGCATTGCCGTGCTCGGCAGCAATGGCAGCGGCACAGGAGCCGGGGTAGAGCCGGCAGACCCCGGGATGCCTGCGGGGTGCTGCTGGGGAATTTGGTGCAGAACAGGGATGAGGATTGGGCATTACATGAGCCCTTCATGGGGTGTGGGACACGCACCCTCCCAGGACAGGGTGCACCGGGTGCAGGATGGCTGCTGAGCCTCCTCCTTCTCCTCTTGCAGTGGGGGGTAGCACCGCACCGGTGGCCAGGACCTGGCCCGGTGGATGTGGGGCGTTGCCACCACTTGGGTGACTGGGAAGTGTTTTACGGGGCTGTGCCCCAGCTCTTGAGAGTCCCAGTGTTCTCCCCAACTTGGGACTGACGTCTCTGCTTCCCTTGCAGGGCTACCACAGGTCCAACCACTTCATAGCCACACAAGGTGAGCCGCCGCCTCCTCCCCCTGCCCTCTCGGTCAGTGGTTCAGCAGCTCCTGATATAGCAGCTGGGTTTTGTCCCTGGTGGGATTTAACCTTGCGTGGGCAAGAAGGGGAGGGGGAATGGGCCGATTCGGGGCCAAACGGGGTGGTAGCAATGCAGAGCAACTCCTACCCCTCCTGCCGCCCTATGGCACCGTGTGTCCCTGGGGGAAAAGGGTGCTTAAAATGCTGCAGGGGTGTTAGTGCCGCAGAGGCAAGAGGGGAAATGCGGTGGCATCGCGGCGCTGCTGTGGCTGGGCTCCGCTGGCGCTGCCCATCCATCCCCAGTGGCCTTTCCTCCGTCCTGCAGGGCCCAAGCAGGAGATGGTGTACGACTTCTGGCGCATGGTGTGGCAGGAGCACTGTTCCAGCATTGTGATGATAACCAAGCTGGTGGAGGTGGGCCGGGTAAGGACCCCATCCCATCCTTCTCCCTCTGGGCTCCAGCTCTGCCAGAAGCCTCTTCCGCAGAGCCAAAACCCCATCCCGTCCTCTCCTTGCAGGTGAAATGCTCCAAATACTGGCCAGATGACTCCGAGATGTACGGGGACATCAAGATCACCCTGGTGAAGTCAGAGACGTTGGCCGAGTACGCCGTCCGCACCTTTGCTCTCGAGAGGGTATGGTGCTGTTCCTGCCAGCCGCGACCTGCCCGACCCTGCCCTTTCAGGCAGAGAACCGACTGCCTTGGGCTTCTCTAACCATCACTAGATTGGCATTTACCAGTACCCTATTTATTTACCCCAACGTGGGGCTTTCACCCCTGATTGAGGTGCAGCCTCTGAGCCCTGGGGATGATGGTAGCTTCTTCCTTTGCCTTTTCCCTGGCTCTGTGTCCTCTGCCGGGGCGAGCGGCTCAGCCCCGCTTTGGTTTCCACAGTGAGCGAGTATTTAATTTTCCGTGTGAGCACTATGTAATTGCAACGGGGGTGAAGGATGCTTTTTCTCCTCCGGGCTGGAGTGCAGGTTATGTGGCCGTTACTCTCCAGCGTGGTACCTGGGGATGGAGCCGGTGCGATTTACCCCTTAATCTACAGGAATGTGAAATTACTGTCTAGTTATAGGGCAGGTAACAAAGACGCTCGTGGTATTAGACCCGTGGCTGCTGCCGCCTCCTCCTCTTCCTCCTTGGCTGGTTTTTAACCCTCTTGCAGCCAAGGAGGAGGGAGCTGCGGGGCTGTCAAAGCAGTCGACCGCTGTGTGGTCCATCTGGCTGGATGCTGAGCTGGCAAAATCATGGATTCCCAAGAAAATTAGGTGTTTGGGTGGCTTTGCCCTCTGCACCCTCGCTCCATCTCACCCTTCCCTTGCAGCGGGGCTACTCGGCCCGGCATGAGGTGAAGCAGTTCCACTTCACGTCATGGCCCGAGCATGGCGTCCCCTACCACGCCACAGGGCTGCTGGCCTTCATCCGCAGGGTGAAGGTGTCCACGCCGCCCGACGCTGGCCCCATCGTCATCCATTGCAGGTATGTGCGTGGCTGTGGGGCAGAGCCAGCTGCGGGGGAGCATCCCCCTCCGGGATGGGGTTTGGTTGGGGTATGGATGGCCCTGGCGGGGAGAATGCTGTGTCTTAGGTGGGTGCTCAGCCTCTGGCTCCGAATGGTGCTAAAAGCTCTGAACGATACTAAAATATTCAGCAGGGAAATATAAAAGGTATAAATTGAGTTCGTAACAAGGAAAGGCTAAGGCAGGGAAGGCACCGGGGCTGGCAGCGTGAGGTTGGATGTTCCTCTGCGATGGCATCCAGCTGTAAAATGTCACCACTGGGCTGGCGGCAGCAGGGCGACTGCGGGTGGTCCAGGGGGGTGAGCAGGGAGCAGCACTTTTTTGGAGGCTGCCCCAGCACACGTTACTGATGACGCAGCTCTGTCCCCGTGGGCAAGGGTGGCACAGGGCGATGGGCAGCTGGACTGCTGCTGGTGGTCAGGACTTTGGGTCTGGCCGAAGGGAGAGGCGGGGAGGGACAGCAGGACAGCCCCATTCCCGGGGTTACCTGCAGGGCGGGAGCGGTGGCTTTCTGTCCCCTGAGCAGGCGTCCCCACGCGACAGGTTAATGGCTGTTCCTCCGCTGGGCAAACAAGGAGGAGCTGATGAGCGGGAGGGATTTTTTTTTTTATTTGATTTCTCCCTGTCAATTGCCTCATCAGTATTCATTCACCGGCAAGAGCGAGTGTGATTAATGCCCGTAGCCTGTAATCACTGATAATCACGATGAGTGATTCATCAGCCCCAGAAATTAGTATTTCACTGGAAAAGACTTTGTAGGAAAGGAGCAGGGGGAGCGGTTCTGTTCCCAACGTGTTGCCGGGGTGGGGGGGGTGTCGCTGCATCAGTAGGTCTTTTGCTGCGAGTACAAGCGTGCCAGGATTTGGGATATTGCCGCTGCTGGGTCATCTGGCTCCAGGCATCCTACTGGGCTCAGCCTTAACCCGAGGGTCCCCCCGGGGGAATTCAGACCCCCTCTGCGCTGGGGGTACCTCCCTGCACTCTCAGGGCTTGATGCTGAGCATCCTTTTCTCCTGCTGCCTCCGTCAGCCCTTTTGGGATGGGGTCCCAGAGGACTGTTGGCACTCAGATGGTTTAGCTGCCGGTTTTGTTGCAAAAAACCTGTGTTTCCCTGTCTTAAAGCAAAATTGAACCTTAGATGTGGGTGCCCAACCTCCCACCCGCCACCTGACCATCTTGCAGCCCCCGGGCCGCTGTAGTGGTGTGTTTGGGCAGGGGGCGGGGAGGGTGGCTTAAGGCAAAACTGGACTGTGGTTATGGAGGCGTGCGAGGTCCTGGCAGCCCTGCCTGGACCCCGGCTGCCCCTACATCCATGGGCAGGGGCTGTATGTTAAGCCCTTGCCCACGCCGACCTCGCTCCGTGCCTGCTGGCGTCTTGGGCTGTGTGTGGATGCTGTGCAGACTGGGAATGTGGTCGCTGTGTTTTCCCCCTCCATCCCTAGCGCCGGTACGGGGAGAACTGGCTGCTACATCGTCCTGGATGTTATGTTGGACATGGCTGAGTGCGAGGGCGTTGTGGACATCTACAACTGTGTGAAGACCCTGTGCTCGCGGAGGATCAACATGATCCAGACGGAGGTGAGCGGGTGTCGGGAACAGCCGGGGACACGTGGGACTGCTGTCACCAGCAGGTTGCGGAGGCTCAGCCCTCTCCCCTTTCCTCCCCCTGAAAGGAGCAGTATGTCTTCATTCACGACGCCATCCTGGAAGCCTGCCTGTGCGGGGAGACCAGCATCCCCGCCAGCGAGTTCAAGCCCACCTACAAGGAGATGGTGAGGATAGAACCGCAGAGCAACTCCTCGCAGCTGCGGGAGGAGTTCCAGGTGAGCGGCCCCAAAACCCCTGCACCCCCCCCTGCAACGCCCCCTTGCTCCTCACCCTCCTGGTGCCCACCATCGCTGGGACCAGCAGGCTCTGACGAGCAGCAGGCAGGGGTTTTGGCCCCGGTGCAGGCAGGAAGGGAGCTAAGGGGAGCACGTGTACTCGCAGACCCTGAACTCGGTGACTCCCCACCTGGATGTGGAGGAGTGCAGCATCGCCCTCCTGCCCCGCAACCGGGAGAGGAACCGCAGCATGGACGTCCTGCCGCCCGACCGATGCCTTCCCTTCCTCATCTCCGTGGACGGAGACAGCAACAACTACATCAACGCGGCCTTAACTGATGTGAGCGTGCTGCAGGGAGGGAAGGGGCCGGTTTGGGTTGGTCTTGGGCAGCTTTTCATGGCAAAACCTTGCTCGGTTTGAATTTATGGCCTCGTTTTGCACAAGGGCACGAAGGCACGTGGCAGCTGTGTGTGGGGGGAGGAGGGGCTAGGACTGGTGTAGCGGGGTCCTTCAACCCTTCTTCTGTGTAGCAGCATCTTCCTTGTCTTGAAAGAGCTTTTCGGCTGCTCTCACAAGCTGCACACAAAGGGTTTTCGTTTATTTCATAGCAAAATGGAGCGCAGGAGGGAGAGGAAGCTCTGGGAGGGGTTGGTAGCACTGAGCCCCCGCTGTGTGCTGCCAGCACCCTGCCTTGCATCCTCCTGCCCATCCTCCCGGTGCAATTCAGGGGGCTCTGAACTGCTCCCAAAGCCACCGTGCATCCCCCCGGTGCAGTCAGAAAGGACACCCGTGATGGCAAAGCTATTTCCTACCTGCTGATGACCGCTAAGCAGAGCAGAGGATGCTGCAGGCTGCAAGCCCACACCGAGCGACGGGTCATTTGTCACCGAAACCACTTTCCTCTCCTTGAAACAAGCTGGGGTGCTTTGCACGGGCAGCGCTGATCCCCACCGCATCCTGGGCACCTTCCCCGAACCCTCCCGGTCACAGCTGAGCACCAGCACCAGGCTGAGCCCTGTTTTTTTCACGCCATCAGTGATTTATCTTTGTGCAGATCTCGTCTCCCTGTTACCTGCTCTCGCAGCAAAAAGCAGTTTGTCAAGCGGAGGTGGTGGCTGGGGAGCGGCACCCATTGGGCTGTGGGCTTTGGCTACCGTGGGATGGGAGCTTTGTTTTCAGCCTGCTTGGTGTTTGCATATCCATTTTATTTTTATACACCACTGAGCCTCCCTTAATCTCTGCTACAGGGTCAGAGAATAGAAATTTCTTTACAGACAGAAAAAGCCCTTTAGATGAAATTCTCGCTGGAGGGATAAAACCCATTTCCCTCTTTGGGGGGGGGAGAGGGGAAAAAGCAGCTCATTTTCTTTAAGTGCCAAAGCGGTTTGCTCAGTCCGTCCGTCTGTCAGATGAGATTGGCCTGTGCTGCCCATCACCGGTGCTGAGCGCTGTGGCGGCGCCGGTGCTGGTGGCAGGCTGGCAGAGCTGCGCTCTGCTGTGCGCTGGCTGCCGACATTTATACCGGTGCCAAAGGGCTGCGGGTGCCAAGGCAAGCCTGGTCAACACTTGATGAAATCCCCCTCGCCCTGCTGCTCTCATCGCCCTCCTCGAGGGTGGAGAGTGGGGGTCTCGCTGCCGCCCCACGGACAGGGCAGGAGGAAAGGTTTGATAAGGGCATTTCCATGAGCTAAATGAGGAGGTTTTGCAGCAGCCAGAGGACTCTGTTAACGGAGAGCTGTGCTAATTTGCGGGGTTGTGAATTTTCTGCTCTGTTCCTGTATCTGAAGAGGCTTGAGCTAAAGTGTGTTAATTTAAAAGTCTGATTGGTGCAGCGCTGAGCCTGGCCATGGGCTCCCCATCCCCCGGCAAGCCGGCATCGGGATGACCAAGGGGACAAATCTTGTTCAAAGCACAAACGAGAAGTACAGTCGGTTTTTTCCCCCCCCTTCCTTCTTGCAGTCTCTAGAGGTCTTTCATGTGGGTTTTCTTTCCTCCCTGAAAAGACCATTGACCCTGTTGTCTCTTTGCTGCTCTCGGTGCCCGGAGGTGTTGGGGCACTGTGGGGGCGATGCCGTGGGTGATGCTTTCACTCAGGATCAGGGTGCAGAGCTGAGGGCTGGGGCCATCTGGCAGCCACGGCTTCTGCTTGGCTCAAAGGTGACATCTTTTCCCTAGTTATTTGTGCAAAACACCCTTTCCTGCAAGAGCCGAGAGCAGAAAGCGGGTGCTTTCATCCCCACGAAGGGCAGGGATCACTTAGACCTGTTTTTATAGCATCGCCCCAGGGCATGGAGGGACCAAGGCTGTGCCAGGAGGGCCAGCTCTGCTCAACCATAGAGAAGATGGCTTTGGTGGCACTCATCTTCTGGTTGCACTGTTTTTTCGGGGTGTGACAGCAGCGGCTTCAGTGCTGCTGCCATGTCCTTAACGGTGCTCATCTTCCCTCTGCAGAGCTACACCAAGAGCGCTGCCTTCATCGTCACCCTGCACCCGCTGCAGAACACCACCACCGACTTCTGGCGGTTGGTGTATGACTACGGCTGCACCTCCATTGTCATGCTCAACCAGCTCAACCAGTCCAACTCTGCCTGGGTGAGTGCTGCCGCCCCGGGGACTGTGCCGGCCCCGCAGGTGGCCCTGTTCTGCTCTGTCCCTACCACCTTGGAAGTGCTGCAGCCCCTGCCTTGCTCGCTCAGCTCCCTCTCCTCTGCAAGGGGAGACGGGACTGGCTGCAGCACCAAGGATTTATCTCCTGTAAGCACAGGGCTGGCCAGCTGGAGCCAAAGACACATGGCAGCAGCAAACCAGCCTGGCTTCCTTGCGTTGGCATTGCATTGGCATTGCTCTACTGTACCGTAATCTTTGTGGATGCCCCAGGGAGATACAAGGTTAATGACAAATATAACCTTGTTATAAAGAACTGATTTTTATCCTCCTTTTACAACGGGGAAACCGAGGCACAGGGGATTTCCCACGTTCATCTTCCAAGGACACTGGTGGCTTGTGAACGCTGCTTTGTAAATCAGCCTGTTGCAAAGCGGCTGTCCCGTGGGTTTTACGGTGTGATGGGATGTGCAGATCTGCTGAACTGGAGGGGAGGTGTCCTGTCACCCGGGGGAGAGGGGACAGAAGCCGGGGAGCAGAGGGCCATACTCAGCCTCACCTCGCTTTGCTTTCCTGGTGCACCGCTCCCCAGGGGGATGCCTGGAGCGTTCCTGCCACCACCAGAGCAGATGTAAAAGTCCGCTACAGGTCTGTAATGTTAATTCAATGAGGAAACTTATTGGATTTTTACATAAAATTAGCATTATAGACTCTTAATGGATGTCTGGAGAAGACTTCATTAGCTGGCTTATTTTACGAGTTGAGATCAGATACTCAATGTAAATGACCCAAAACAGCAGTTGTACCATTCGTCGCAAGGATGCAGATGGATGTTGCACCGGTACCAAGCAGTGTGTAAATACGCCGGTATTTATTTATATATATAAATATATAAATATGCTGGGCACGTACAGAACTGTGGAGCGCACCCCCGCGTCCCTCCGTGCTGAGCTAATGCCGTGTACTCCAAAGGACTTTTGCATGGGATGACATTAAGCAGACCCTGAGCATCGAGGGATGTCCTGGGGGGGCATCTCTTGCCCTGGAGAGGTTTGCCGGGGGAGGAGGCAGAGCTTCCCAGCTCGTATGCTCACTCAGAGGAGACGCTCTTAGATCAGGTTCGTGTTTAACGAAGCAATCTGCCCATGGACATGCTGAAATGAGCAGGTTTGTGTGACCGGGGTCGTTGGAGAGGCCCCTTCCAACACCAGCAGCTGGGACTGTTTTGACCGTCTAGAGCTTGATGATGGTGATGAAAGGGTCGAGTGTTTATGGGTAAGAATTGGGGGAAAGGCCAACAAGGCAGATATCATGGTAGGAGTCTGTTACAGACCACCCAACCAGGATGAAGAGGCAGACGAAATATTCTATAAGCAGCTGGGAGAAGTCTCTCAATCGCTAGCCCTTGTTCTCATGGGGGACTTCAACTTACCAGATGTCTGCTGGAAATACAATGCAGCGGAGAGGAAACAGTCTAGGAGGTTCCTGGAGTGTGTGGAAGATAGCTTCCCGACAGCTGGTGAGGGAGCCAACAAGGGAAGGTGCCCCGCTGGACCTGTTGTTTGTGAATGGAGAATGACTTGTGGGTGATGTGACGGTTGGAGGCCATCTTGGGCATAGCGATCACGAAATGATAGAGTTTGATTTTCAGAGAAGTAAGGAAGGGGCTCAGCAGAACTGCTCCCTCGGGCTTCCTGAGGGCAGACTTTAGCTTGTTTAGGAGCCTGGTTGGCAGAATCCCTTGGGAGGCAGTCCTGAAGGGCAAAGGAGTCCAGGAAGGCTGGACATTCTTCAAGTAGGAAATCTTCAAGGCGCAGGAGCAGGCCGTCCCCATGTGCTGAAAGACGAGCCGGCGGGGAAGAAGACGGGCCTGGCTGAACAGAGAGCTTTGGCTGGAGCTCAGGAGAAAAAAGAGAGTTTATGACCTTTGGAAGAAGGGGCAGGCCACTCAGGAGGACTACAAGGATGTCGTGAGGTTATGCAGGGAGAAAATTAGAAGGGCCAAAGCCCAACTAGAACTTAATCTGGCTACTGCTGTAAAAGACAATAAAAAATGTTTCTACAAATACATTAACAACAAAAGGAGGGCTAAGGAGAATCTCCATCCTTTATTGGATGCGGGGGGAAACATGGTGACAAAGGGTAAGGAAAAGGCTGAGGTAGTTAACGCCTTCTTTGCCTCAGTCTTTAATAGTAAGACTGGTTGTTTTCTGGGTACCCAGCCCCCTGAGCTGGGAGACAGGGACAGGGAGCAGAATGAAGCCCCCATAATCCAAGGGGAAATGGTTAGCAACCTGCTACACCACTTAGACAC
>NW_008796212.1:1029156-1111883 GCF_000699145.1 Aptenodytes forsteri | reverse complement strand
GATAAGGTCACCCGCCTCGCGGATGAAGGAGAGGCGGTGGGTGTAGTTTTTCTGGATTTTCATAAGGCTTTTGATGCTGTCCCTCACCAGCATCCTTCGGGACAAGTTGTCCAGCTGTGAGATGAGCAAGTACAGGGTGCGGCGAGTGAAGAACTGGCTGGCGGCAGGGCTCCAAGGGTTGTGGTGAATGGGGCAACCCCTGTCTGGGGACCGGTCACCAGCGGTGTTCCTCAGGGCTCAGTCCTAGGGCTGGTTCTGTTCAGTGTTTGTATGGGTGATTTGGATGCAGGAGTGTAATGCACCATTAGCAACTTTGCTGATGATACCAACTGGGAGGTGCTATTGACTCTCTTGAGGGCCGAGAGGCCTTGCAGAGGGATCTAACAGATTGGCTGGGAGAGGAGTGGCTGGAGAGCACTTTAATTTTCTTTAAGAGTGAACCTTTAGAACCAAACCCAGGAAACTCAGTCATGTTCTATCAGCCTTTTAAATTACACCCTCTCGCAGAACTGTTTGGTTTTTTCAGTAAAGGAAAGGTTTGATGTAGCTCCTGTAGGAATCAGCACTTTTCTTCCCGGTAGCTCATACAAGTGACGTACTGAGTGTTTGCTTTACTGAAGTCCATCATGCAAACGTGACCATACGAAAACAGGAATGAGGCTAAAGGCTTTAGCTGTTCTCTGTGGCCCATGAGACAGTGAGCAGCTGTTTGTGGACTGCTCAGGAGATGTTCTGAGCAGGGCCATGAAGGGTGTTTTCAGCTGAAAATGTGAGAAGCGAGTTCTCATAGTGGCTGTTGCCTCTGCGCCTCTGCGAGTCCAGAGCAGAAGGTGTTGGTGCAGACTCAGCACCCAAGGGTGGCTCTGCCTGGGCAGGGCAGGCTCTCCGGTCCCGGCGCGAGGACGGGGCCGGGCACATTGCTGAATCGAGCCCTGGCTGGCAGCGGTGGCTGCCCCGAGCCTTGCGGGCCTTGCTCCCGATGGGACGGACCTGCCTGGCTTCCCTCTGTGTGCAGGGAGGTGTTGAAGCTGGGAGGATGTAAGGGCTTTGCCTGCAACCGTGGCTGCGGAGGAGAGCAGCTGTGTTGCCCGAGCAGCGGGCAGGTCTAGTTAGGCGAGGGCGACTGATGCTCCCATGTGCATTTTTCACCTTGAGTCGCATTTACCCTCACGTGCGCTGAGATACCTGCCGGGGACCAAGTGCCCCTTCGAACCCGGCGCTGCAGCGGTGCCACCATCTTACTGTCCCTTCACTGTGACCATCCAGCACCTCCCGTCAGCAGCACAAACATCAGCTGTCGGCTGAACCCAGCTGCAGTGGCCCATGGCAGGGAAGGAGGCAGCAAACCCGATTGTATTGCTCGCTCTCAACCTGTTCTTTCATTCCATGGTCCAGAAATGCCCTACAGCCTCGCAGGAGCTGCCCGCTCCTGTGCCATCCTCCCCCAGGTCCCCGTCCCCTGCAGTGGCTGCTGTCCCCTGGCACCGTCCAACGGGGACTGCCATTTTTCTTCATTATTCAGCCCTGCCTCTCTCTCTGGACGTCTCTTCTTCAGGGATGTCTGTGTTACAATACTTAGCTGGATCTTAAATGTTTACCAGTTTAGGACCAACAGGTAATAAATCAACCTTTACAGCAGGCAGCTCTGAAAGGTGACTTAGAGGGTATATCCCTCACTTGAACTAAGTCTTGCCGAAGGAAGTTTTAATATCTAAATTATAGCTCTGAGTCTAGAAGGCTTAGAGATCTTGGAGATTTATAGCCCCTATTAATAACCAATTATTTCTCAAACACATTTGCCATGCAGTTAGGCCCAAGTCGTTAGATGGCCTGAAATGCTAAATGCCCTGTTAAAGTGCGGTGACAAACATCATATATTTTGTGTCGATGCTGGTTTCCCAGCTGTTGTAGTGTGAAAACATTCACATCCGTGACCCTTGGACCGAGCCATCCATCAATGCCGTGCTGGACGCGTGGTGGGGAGCAGGAGTCACTCCCCAGCCCTTACCTGAGCTGCAAGCTGGGATCGCTTTGACTTGGAGGGATGTCTTGGCCATGGGGTGAAGGGGACTGTCATCCCACGTTGCTGTTGCTACTGATGGCAGAGCTGCTTCTGAAGCCGGTGGGGATTGAAAGCAGACTTGGAGCAGCCAAGCCCTGCTCCATCATGGTGCAGGATCAGGCCTGTGCTTGCTGGGGCTGAAGCAGGGACCATCCTGCCTTCTTCTGGACTGGCAAAGCGCATCGCCGGCAGCATCAGCTGTTGCGTTTGTGCAGTGGGGAGAGAGCTACGTGGGTGCCAAGGGAGTGGACCTGACCCTTCAGCTTTGATCCCTCAACAAGCTGAGGCCACCCAGCAATGTGCCGTGGGTCCTGCATGAGTAACGGCATCGTGGGTCCAGCGTCCCATCTTGGGGCCACTCCCTGTGCCAGCAGCCCCTCTCAGTGTCCAGCACCAACCACTCCATTCCGCTCGACGTTGTCTGTGATGCATGATGCCCTTTCACCGTGTCCCAGTGCATGTCCCCCGGTCACAGCGAGCTGTGCCTCTTCTCTCCACAGCCCTGTTTGCAATACTGGCCTGAGCCGGGGCTCCAGCAGTACGGCCCGATGGAGGTGGAGTACGTTTCCGGAGCGGTGGATGAGGACATCGTGTCCCGTCTCTTCCGAGTCCAAAACATCACACGGGTGAGGGTCTCTCCTCTGGCTCCATGCCAGTGAAGGGTGGCTGGGGGGACTTCGCACGTGTCTGTGTGTGTGTCCAGGTGCCCCCCAGGCATCTCCCAGTGCAGAGGTCTGGGTTGGATGAGCTCATGTGCAGGGGATGGATCGCTTTTTTTAGGTGCTGCTTTGGGAAAGGGCTGGGGCATTGCTTTATATGGGTGAAGACCTCCTTCGGAGAGCAGAAGGATGATGTATCTAGTGAGGCCATGTAGTCCTAGAGCTTGTATTGCCTGGCCAGGTAATTCTCCATATAAACTAACTGAATGGTGCTGTAGATGCTGGTGTCTTCTTCAGCTCCTTGCAAGATTTTAGATAACTCTGTAGGAAGACCTTTCTCATCCTGTCTGGAGGTCTATCTCTGCCCTGCCATGCATGTATCACAGGATGGAGACTCCCTGCATGGGCATGGCGGCTCCCCTGGGACCAGCAGAGCCCTTTTCTGAAGACCCGCACAGGTTTTCACCTGTTGTCCTTGTTGCATTGACGCTTGGCTGGTTCCGCTTGCCTTTAAATGAAGAGAAACGCAGTGAAATTGGGAAGGGACAGGGACTGCAGTGAATAGCCTCCATGGGTGCAGAACTGTATGTGGAAAAAAAGAGATGATATAACTACAAAAGCTGGCCATGGAGAGGTGCATCCCTGAGGTCTTCAAATCTCCCGAGGGTTGCCAAGAGGCTGAGGCCAATGCTCCAGTGGAGTTCATTGGGCAGATGGGAATTAGGGAGCTTGGAAGTGAGCATGCGGCTTGGCTGACAGCCTGGCTGGGAAGGGTGCTTCGGCATGGGAGTTGAGTTGGAGGAAATAAATCCTGATTATCTGGACTCTTAACACAAAGAGGGTTTTGCTTCGCCCTCCCTGTGGGAACATCTGGCATTTCCTGGGTATCAGCACAAAATCCTTCACTAAATGTGCTTTGCTCTCAGGTGGTAGAATATACCCCATGCTAAATTAAAATGCAGTGCGATTGAAATCTGTGGATCTAAGAAGAGATTTCCCCAGGGAGCAGATCGCTGGAGGAATGCTGGTAAACGCAAGGAGCTGCTTCTTGCCAAGCCTTGCTGGCTGGAGGGGAGCCGGGCATTGGGAGGTGTCACAAGTCCTCCAGAGCCAGACAGAGCTTTCACCTGAGCTTCAAAATGGATCCAAAAGCTTTCCTTCCCAGGCTGTCAGAGGAGTTTTCTCCTGTTTTAACTGCCACTTATTTGTTTCATCTTCCCCCTCTGCCTTCCTGGCTTCCAGCTGAAGCAAAAGCTCAAGCCTGGGGAGGTCAGCCCATCCCAGCCACTTTGCAGACCCACATCGGAGCTCCCAAAAAGGTTCAGAAAAGCCCCCGTGCGTTTGGGGTGGGCTGGTTGGAGTGGGCACCAAATGCCTCCAACACTCACCCCCCAGGCTAGGGGGTCCCTGCAGAGCCGCAGGAGTACCTGGTCCCACTGGTTGGAGAGGTCTGGTGCTCGCCAGATGTGCTCAGATGCACATCAGGCATCTAAAATCAGGTGGATGGAGCCCTCCAGAGCTGGGGATCCCCCATCTGCCTCTGATCCCCCCCTTTCTCCTCTGATGCGTGCTCCCCACATGTGTGCTGCTGAGCCTTGAGATGCGGCTGGAGTGGGTGACCCGTGGTTTCATCCCATCAGGTACTCCTGATGCCCCGAGTACTTCTGAGCAAGAGCCCCACATCTGCCTGGCTAAAGCCTGGCCTCGTTTAGCTTTGTGGATGTAATCTTCCTCCTGGAGCCTGCTAACCAGATTAGGTTTCAAAACTAACCAGATTACCAGGGTATTAAGGCGTACTTCCACCGCTCCCCGTTTCCGTGGGTGGCAGCTTCTCATCAGCCTCCTGGTTTACAGCGAACACAACAAAACACTTCCCCTGGGATCTTCTGCATGCAAGACAAGGACACAATGGAGAAGCCTTGGGGAGGCTCAGGGGTCTGGTAATAGGTTTTGTGAGATACACAGACCGTCCGAGACGCTGTGAGTAAACCATGTCAGTGGAGCTTCCCCCGGGTGGGATGGGGTGGTGGGACCAGTGTGAGCTGTGGAGGAGAGGGCTGAACCATCCATCTTAAAGCACCAGGAAAGGGTTTTCCTCTCTTCCACTACTGTTGATGCGTGGCAAACCCCTCTTGACCTCTATCAGACCTCCTACTGTTGATGCGTGGCAAACCCCTCTTGCCCTCCTCTATCAGCGGAGGCAAATGAGGGCAGCCCATGGGTTCAAGCTGATGAGGTTTGCTTTTGTAGTTGCAGGAGGGGCACCTGATGGTCCGGCATTTCCAGTACCTGCGGTGGTCAGCGTACCGAGACACCCCAGACTCCAAGAAGTCCTTCCTGCACCTCCTGGCCCAAGTGGAGAGGTGGCAGAAGGAAAGCGGCGATGGCAGGACTGTGGTGCACTGCCTGTGAGTGTCAGCTGGAGAGGAGCGGGCTCTGGCATGGGGGGAGATGCCACCAGCTCACGTGTCCACAGTTCTGCCTGGAAATCCTCTAAAAAGCCCTCACCAGGGTGACTTTGTCCCCAGATGGTGCTCTCTCTCCCACAACATGAGTTTTGGGTGAGGCACTTTGTGGTCACCATGTCAAACCTCCTCCATGAGATAGATGCTCAGCGGGAGTGACACCTGCTAGCAGCAACCCTGCCGTTCACACTGGTCCCCTGCCTTGCAGCGGGGCTCGGCAGAGGTCCCAGCCCTGTCACCACGTCCCGTGCCTGTAACAGGCTCCAAAGGGATGCAGCAGGAGCTGTGTATCTCTCACTGCCTGCTTCTCATCGAGGTAGACGTGCTCTCCATCCCCCTCCTCCCAGCTGGGTTTGGCTCACACAAACACCCGTGCGTGCTCTCCTCGGTTGGGACCTAGCACGTTCGCAGATTGGTAGAGACAGCAGGCGAGCCTTTAATCAAAAATTAATTACAGCCTCGTCCGTTTTCATTAGCCAAAGGATAATTTGAGAACATGCTTTATAAAACACTGGCATCACGTTCTCTCTTCCCTTCCCCGGTCCCCTTTGCTGCCAGGGATCAGATGTGGTGGTGTGGGATGGTTTCAGCCCAGGATGGGGGGAGGTACCCAGTGAGCTGTGCGCTGGGTGAAACGTGGGATGGTTCCTCCAGCCAGCACTACCCAACAGGTCATCAGCCAGGGTCACCCTGCAGATGGGAAGAGGGTGGTAGGAGGACACAGTGGCTTCCCCAAGGTCACACCAGGAATCGGGCCATGGCAGGGCTGGAAACTCAGCCCAGATGTCCAAGATCCAGCCCCGATGGTCCAAAAAGGTGTTTTCATGCTCTGTTGTGGCTCTTGTGAGGACCAGAGGGCAGGGTCACAGCTCCTGCCACCACGTGGGTCTGGTTCAGGTCCCCCAGTCTGGGGGGACTCTGGGGTATAAGCCCGTGGTCTGGGACATCCCCTGGGATGGATAGAGAAAGGGGGAATTAGAGGGAGCAGGGAGATGCTCTAATGCCATCTTTTCACCACCAACATGTGTGTTTCTCCCACCAGGAACGGAGGTGGCCGGAGCGGCACCTTCTGTGCCTCCACCATGATCCTGGAGATGATCAAGTGTCACAACATGGCAGATGTTTTCTATGCTGCAAAGACCCTCCGCAACTACAAGCCAAATATGGTAGAGACCTTGGTAAGCACCAGACACCACCGGCGTCCACCCCGGCTGCTGGTCCCCACGCGTCCCTCCGGCAGGGAGGAGAGCTGCTGGGGGATGCTCACCTCCCAGAAAACCTCCTTTCCCATCCCAAATCCTGATTAGGATTATGGGCAATCCTCATGCAGAGCATGTCTCGGTGAGCGTGCCGGCACCGTGCCGCGGGCTGGGGCGGACAGGGAGGCGAGGCAGCTGTTGAAAGGATCCTCGGGCTTGCCTTCATCTTGCCGTGCTGACACGTCCTTGGCGTCGGTGTTGGGCTTGTCAGAAATCCTTCCCAGGAGTAATAAGGCAGGTTCGCATTAATTCACGGGATGTAATTGCAGTTCTTCGGAGGGTTTGCGGTGCCGGGAGCAGCTCTAAGGTGGAGTCAGACAAATTCCTGTTGGAAATATAAAAGGGAACTGCGTTTTGAGTGAAGTTAATTGGTGGAGAAGCTGCTGGGGGCAGCGATGGAGCCACATTTCATGACGGGGAGGCTGGAGGTGGCAGCGGGTCAGGGTGAAAAGCCCGTGCCCTATTTCAGGCCCTCGATAACAGGACAGGGGATGGAGCAGGCGCGTGTCCGTCCCCGTGGTGGAGGAATCCAGGTGCCTAGTGATGTTTTAAAAGCAAGTCAGCCGGAAATGTTTACCCTGTTTAGATTATAAAATCCCTAAGTTACAAAATGAAATGGTTTCGAGGAGGGGATGTGATTTGCATTAGGAATTGAAGTGGAGGAGGAGGAGGTGAGGGAGGGGACGGGGAGCGGAGGGAGGGATGCAGATAATGAAAAGATGATGTGACAAGCATGAAGCCACCAGACCCATTGGGCTAAATTGCAAAGGTACTAAAAAAAGGCAACATTTCACATCAGGACATGGGCGTCCTCCAGCCTCAAATGAACCTGAACCGTCTATTCTGGGAATCCCAATCTACTGGAGTCACTGGGAGGCCGGATCCTCGCCTGGTATAAAGAGCCACAGCCCAGTGGAGAGCAGCCGGCGCGTAGCAGTTTCCCGCTGCCCGTGTATCTTCCCCCTCTGTTTGCCTGTGGGGTTTATTTTTGTATGATGATAAATTGAAACAATCCCTTTTCTTAATCCAAAAAGCATTATGTGCTTTTAATCTAAGCTGTCACAGCCTCCTCGCTTTGAAGCCCTTCTCCCTTGCTGCCTGCTCCCACCTGGGGTCCCCGAGCAGCCGCCCACCCGCACGGGGGATAACAGGATTTTCGTGCCGGTGCTCAAGCTGCCGATGAGGATTTCAGGAGATGAACTCTCCCCTTTTCCTCCCTGCTGTCACACCTGGAATGCTCCCACGATGTCCCAGCACTTGCAGCAGCATCAGAAACCTGATTTATTTGGGGTTTTTTTCCCCACTCTAGCTGGTTTGGCTTGTTGGATGCTTGAAGGAGCAACATCTCATGGGGATGGGCACTTCCGAGGTCCGAGCTCCCCCGTAGTTTTCTGTGCTGTGAGTTGTACGAGGACAGGAGAGCGCAAGAACAGGTCACGTAAAGGAGAACAAGGATGGACGATACTGCCTTTGCAAGCCCAATTTCAGTATTTTTGTTATAAAACCAGGAGCCAGCCATGCTGGGCTTTCCCTTCGTGCAGCTGGGGAGCTGCAGCAGGGGGGGAGCAAAGGGTGGGAAGATGCTGACACCGTCCGTAGCTGTCTCAGGAAAAGGAAAGGATGGGAGAGTGAGCCCCGTCTTGCCACGGGCTCGGAGAGGAGCTTTCCCACTCGCACCCCTTGGCTCCGGCCCGGCCGTCGCAGGCGGGTCAGACTTTGACCTGAGCACCAAAATGCTCATTCGTTTGGCGTTTCCCTTGAAAAATTGGGATTTTCGGAAGTGAAAGCTCCTGGGACTTCCCTTCATGTCTCGCCCCCCGCGCAAAGCAAACACCCAGACCAAATCCCTGCCAGGGATGGAAAATGGTATTTTTTTTTTTATCTGCAGCAGGAGAATTTGTGATGAGAAACGTCCTGGCAGCCGGGACAGGGTGTCTCCGGACGACGGATGCAGCGAGGCCGTGGCACGCGCCTGGGCACGCTCCCCATTTGCAGCCTCCGCTGAACTAAAAAATAAAAACGCTCCTCGATTTCATGCCCGTGGTTTTATTTTGTACATCTCTGAACCCCAGACCCCGTCATTCCCACGGCTCTGCCACCGTCTGATTGACAGATGTCGGTCACTGCGGTGGTGGTAGGGGTTCCGTGGGTGAGGCTGGTCGGTGGAGCCCCGCCACTGGTGCTGCCTGGTTTGTACCCTGGTGTGGTGAATAAACCATATTTTCGCGGTAAGGGGATGTCGCAGTCCTTGTCCATCCCTCGGCGGAGGCGAAGGTGCCGCGTGCCCCCAAAATGCAGGAAATTCGGCGCGTGTGGTGTGTTTGGATCCGGGGGATCATCCCGGCTCATCCCCTTCCCCAGCAATGGGTGTCGTTTGCCGAAAGCAGAGTTGCTCCCGGCTTGCTTCAGCAGGACTGTCACGGGGGACGGGAGAGGGACGCAGCCCCCAGCGAGGGGCGACGCGCGTGTGTGTTTGTCTCACAGAGCCCCTCACAGCCTTTTCCTTAGGGCTATTGAAACTTATTTTGCCTTAAAAAGGGATAGCTTTGGGAAATAGTTTACTCGGGATCATAACACCCTCTTTTCTCTCTCCGAACAGGAGCAGTATCATTTCTGCTACGACATAGCACTGGAATATCTGGAGTCCCTGGAGACCAGATAGCACCTCGCCAGGAGAGCGGCGGCAAGGGCTTGCGCAGGGGTCGTGCCAACCGTGCGTTTCGCACTCGGATGTTGCGTTAGTGCTCAAGGTGAGGAGGGGAAACAGCAAAGGACCCGATGACAAAACCCATCAGATCAAGAAAAACGAAAGGACGTGGGGACGTGTCGGCCGCTCCCCATCTTCATCCTCCGCTCTCCATCCTTTCTTCCCGCCCGGAGCGCGTCCGAGTGGCCGCGGGTCGGATGCCACGACTCGTCCAGTCCCGGCATCTCTTCGAGTCACGGTGGTGGGGTCGGTGTGCGCAGGATGCGGCCCCGCGGCGCTGCCTGGGCATCTCTAAAGCAGCTGGAGAGGAGGCCGGGGAGGGGAGGAGGTGGACAGAAGGAGCCGAGGCCGTTTCCCAGCAGGGAAGGATGGATATTTGGAGAAGAGACGTTGCTTTTTTGATTGTGCGTGGAGTCGAAGCTGCTCTTCCGAGAAGCCCAGATGGCTGCCGGCAGGTTTTGCCCTTGGTGGGGACACGCTCTGAGCCGGAGCAAAGACCCTGAGAGGAGCTCTTGAGTTTCTGCCCGTTCGCACTATGAGTTTGATCTTCACTTTTTTTTAGTTCTGTGAGTTATATCCCTTTGTGTATCCGGCCCTGGACAGAGCGGGGACGTGGGACGGTGGTGGGGCGTGGTGGGCACTGGGCACGCGATGTCCCTCTGCAGGGACCGACCCGGACCCCTCCTGGCGCCTTTGCAAAGCTTTTCAAGTGATGGTTCCCCTGCATCTCCGCCCCGTCTTTTCCATCTGTAGCAATTAATTCCTCCTGGGCTGACCCAAAGGCACCAGCCCACAGGTCCGTTTTTAACCCTTCCCTTCTGAATCGCTGCACATGAGACACCTTTGGTGCCCAGAAACAAAATCCTCAAAATTCAGGTCCATCCCATATGCCTCCTGGATGCCTCCCCCAGGCAGTTGCCCATCGATGCTGCTTGGCTTTTGCTGGGGTTGGCGACGCGGGACAGTTGGTTTTGGTGATGGCGTTGGCATGGGGTGAGCTGTGCTGAAGCCCTGAGCCGTGGTAGTGCTTCGGGGCTGGGCATGGGGAGGTCCCCACGCCCCTGGTGGCACTTGGGGACAAGTGTATGGGGACGGTGATTGAAGGTGTCTGATACGTTTTGGCTTCATCCTGCTATCGTTGGGTGTGAGATGTCACTTTTTCTGTCTGATATTGCGATAATTACAGGGGTTTCTGCTTACGGGGGAGAGCCTGGTTGTAATCAAGCTGCAGTCAGGGTTTTCTCTCCCTGCAAATGGCCTCGAGGAGGTGCAACCAGAGGGATGCAGGTCTGGGGTCTGCCTCGCAGACTCGAGGAACTGAGGGAAAGTTGCTTCTGTCTTGAGGGCCAGGCAGAACCCTTCACAGTCATTTTTTTGGGGCATGAAGCAGAACAGATGAGAAACTGTTCTCCATACGCTGGAGGTTGCACGTGGGCAACCCCATCCTTCATCCCCTCCCATCCTTCATCCCCGTCTTCCCAGGGCACGGGAAGCTTCCCCGCCCTGCCTGCCCGGAGGCCGGGGATCCCTCTCCCCAGGGAGTTGCATTCAGATCCATGCCACGACTCAAAGCTTTGGAAGACGCCGTTTGGCCGGACCGATCTGGCAGCACGAAGGCCGCAGAGCCGAAATGGCTGCGCCCTGGATGAGCAAACCCGGGAGATATTTCCATCCACCTTCTGAGGGTGGAGGAGAGCAACAAGATAAATCTCGGCCCTCTCTCCACCTTGGAGGACGTCCCACCCGCTGCCTTGCAAACATCCTGGGCTGGTGATGAGGATTTCAGCAGCCTCGGAGGGTTTTGCCCAGACACTTGGCGTTCCCACGTGCTTGCCGAATAATTCACACAGCCTGACAGTAACTTATTCCAAGGGCTATACAACATTATTCCCCTTCTCTCTACCCCTGCTGTCTAACCCTGCCGTGTGCCCCTGCTGTTTCATGACCAAATAGTCTTTTTACCCCACCGGAGCCTGCAAAATGGTCCAGTTACACCAGTACCTGGTAACACCAGTACTCGCATCGCAAGCCTTGACTTGGAATAAATTAGTGTCCTTTTCCCAATCCCCATCTCTCTGTAGACATGTCCACGCTGTCCCGGGATGCCGCAGGGAAGGCGCTGGGTGCTGGGTGCAGAGAGGTCCCAGGGTGCAGAAATTGTTTGGTTTTGTGTGAAAATGGCTGAGCTGAACCTCTGAAATCCCCGGGGACGGGATGTTGGTGGCACCGTTCAGCCCCAGCGCCTGGGGGCTGGAGGGACGATGCTGCTTCACCCCAGACCTGCCAGGAGCCTGGGCCACCTGCATCCTCCCTCCGGTCCAGAGGGAGGGAGCGTCCCCCGGTGCTTCAAGTGTTGCCAGAAAAGGAAAAAGAAAAAAAAAAAAAAGGAAAATTGAAACCCCATTTAGTCCTAATGAGACGACAGAGACTGGAGGAGTTGTACATATGTTTTAAAAGTGAGATTTTTTTTTTTTTTGCTATCTCCTTGCTGGATGTCTCCGGGTTTTTAGGGCATCTCTTCTGAAAGGCAGACTTTGAAATCACAGTGCTATAAAAACCAACCGATCTCCAACTCCTACTGAGATGCTCATATGACGTGAGGCAAGGACATCCTGTACATAGAAATATATATAGAAATATATATATAAAAATATAAATACTGTTCTTAAGATGGATAATGTTTATTGGTATTACAGATTGGAGTGGTGCTTTTTTTTTTTCTTTTTAATAAAAACAAAACAACCAAAAAAAAGGAAAAAATTAAAACCTGAGAAAAATGCCAAATTGGAACGATTTTGTCTATATACAGAAAAAGTGACCCTGAAAGCTGGCAGCATCCAAGAGCTGTTGCCAACGGGACTGCTACCACGAGGCGGCTCCACCATGGAGGGGGACGGTGTGGTGGGACCGAGGGAGGGATGGCGAAGGAGGGACACATCTGATGTGGATTGTACCACGCACATCCAGCTGTTGTTAACTGGTTTTTTTAATTATTATTATTATTATTATTATTTTTGGCTTTCTTTCCTTTTAAGAAAATCAGTTGCATAAATAAATGTTCCAAATTTGTGATGGCCTCTGGATTTCTTTCGCTGGCTCTGGCCCGGGAGCTGTGTGATGTAGGGAGCCCTGATGCAGGTACCCACCAGGCAGCTTGTAGAAAAGACCTCCGTATCGGCCGTATCTTGCTTTTCAAGGGTATTTTGGGGGAGCACATTTGCAGGGTTAAATTCCAGGACTGCAAACCCTTCGTGGCACAGAGGAGCCGTGTTTGCCCATCACCGTGCAGAGGAGACCGGGTTGCCTTGTGCTTGCAGAGCTTTGCTGTGGGCTTCCTCCTAACAGCACGGTGAGATCTTGGACCGGGCAAGACCTGCCAGCCAACCTGGATGCCCACAACTTCTTGCAACACTTCTGATGGAAGGTTTCCATTGCTGGAAAAGGTGTTACGGGGGAAGAAGAAACTCTTTCAGTGCATTTTCCAGCTGGAAAATGAAACCCTCTTGCAAGAAAAGCCTTCTGGAGAAGAAAGCTCCTGCATTGTCTTCAGTGATTTATTTATTACAAAGCAGCCTTCAGTTTAATCTGTTGTGATATTAAACACTTCCAGTAACACTTGAGTCTTAATTTAATGGAGACCAAGGAAAAAAAAAATTAATTGACTTGTCAGGACCGTTTTTCATCTTTAATTAAGGTTTGTGAAGGATGCGGTAATTACATTTTACCAATAAATAATAAAAAGGGGGATAATGCAAATTAAAATCAAGAACTGCACTTGGGAAGGGCTCTGGGTGTGCACGTCGTCTCTGGGCTGCAGGGTCAGCCCTTGGCAGGGGTGTCCCTGGGGGTGAGCTCATTGTCCCCAAGGCCTGAGGTGGTGTCCTGGAGGGCAGGGTGGCCTCGAGCAGTGGCAGTGCCCCAGGTGACAGGGGGCACGAGCTGGGCTGGCCCCTGCAGCCCTGCAACCTCCAGTGCCCACGGTGTGGAGAGTTTGGGGCTGTGTGGGGACGTCGGTCCCTGCTTGGGGAGGGGCTCCGCACCAGAGCAGCTTCCCAGCAAAGCTGTAGCCCCTCAAGCCATCAGCAATGTCCCACTGCTGCCTATTCCTTTCCCTTCCCGCTTGCTCTCTGTGGTGGTGACTGTGCGCAAAAAACCCAACCCTGAAACCAAACCAAACTGGAAAGCATCTGATAAATTTGCATCTCTAAAAAATAAGGGAAAAAGAGCCTTCTGCAAGGTTATTGCTGTGCGGCTCCGACCATCCGGCTTCCCCGGCTCCCCTGCAGCAAACAGCCCAGCCCCAGGGCACACAGCCAGGCTGGCCACCAGCTTGGTGGCTCGTCCATCCAGAGCTGCTTTGGATTTCTTCGGTGCCTGGTCACTCTCCTCCCCGCGGTCCCCTCTTTGGCTGTATTTCAGCCACAGCTCATTGGGCACTCGCTGTCGCCGGCCGCTAATGATGAAAAAACCTTTCCCCCTGGTTTTCTGAAAGCCATCATTCCATCGGCTGGTCTGTAATGAAGAGAGAAACAGCAGCTGCTCCCTGGGGCCCTGCTCCCACCAGGAACGATGAATTGCCCCTTCTCCGCTATGCCCCATTAAGGTAAAAAAGGAGCTGTTTCTGCGGAGACGAGGCTGGTGGCGATTGGGTTTGGTGGCTCTCTGAGGCCTCGGAAGCTCGGGGAGGTGGGTGGCATCACTTTCCTTCCTTGCTTCATCCCTGCAACATCTCGAAGAGGCACGGACAGCCCAGGAGAACCAACAGGAGCCATGTCCAGACCAGGAGTCCGGGTCCCCGTCCCATAGAGATGTCTCATGGAGATGTCCCTCCTGTACCAGCTCTGGTTCATCAGCGTGTCCTGGTGAGTGACGTGTTGGGGGGGTAGCCCGGGGATGGAGCGAAACGCCTCTTTCCCTGGTCTGCAGAGCCAAGAGTGCCTTGGCACGGCCGCAGGCGCCCGGGGCCTCACTGCCGCTCTCTACCCGGCATGGATGGATTAGAGGTGCTTAAAAGGAGCACTTTGCATTTCAATAACTAATCCAAATGTGCCATCCAATGCCCAACTTCTGGCCCTTGGCAAGTATTTGCCAACTCAATGCCTCCTTTGTGCTGTTATCTGCAGCACACACGCCCTGGTAGAGCTGGTAATAATTTCCAAAAGCCGATGTAATGGTGTTGTTGGAGGTGACCTGGATATTCTTGTTCCATTCATGGGCTTGTTCCCTAATCCAGGCTGACAGACAGCACTGGATGTGCCGGGGGAGGCCGGCTCCAGCCCCCGGCTGGTGTCCAGCAGTAGCTGCGGAGGTGGCAGGTGGGACCTCTGCCCCATCGACCCCCATCCTACTGCCTGGAGGGGTTGGTGTTCCCAGTGGATGCTCTGCTCTGTCCTCGCCAACCCCACCATGACCATCCTGCCCCGTACAAATGCCCGTTGGTGTTCCCCGTGCCGTATCACTGGATATGGCCCTGTTTCCCACAGCAGCTACTTCTGTGCAAAGACCCAGCTGGAGCGCATCATGTCCGACGAAGTCGTGGGATGGAGAAAGGTGCTGATCTTCCTGGTGCAGGAGCAACCCACATTCCCCTCCTTCCTCCTCTCTGGGACAGCAAGTAACGGGGCGTGCAGGGAGGTTGGTCCTCGCACCAGCACTCCTGTCCTCGGGGCTGCTCAAGGTGGTGGTGACACCACCGGTGGTGGGGGCTGCAGGAAGAAGGAACTTAAGATACCACCCAGGAGTCTTTGGCTCATGCGGGTCTGCAGGCAGAGCCCCTGGAGAGCCTGCAACCCAAGCACGTTTTTAGGCACGTGGTGCCCAGATCTCATCCACCTATCTCAGTGGGTGGAGCCACCCATTATCAAGGGACATGACCGAGGTAGCCAAAGGAATTGTGGGCAGAGCAAGGGCTTCCTTTTCCCTCTTCTCCTCCAGTGCTTCAGGTGAAGTAGGTCCCTTCCCGGTGTGGGGGTCCTACCTGGGGCTCCCCATCCCTGTCCCTCTCAGCAGCTCATGGCAGTTCACCATCTCAGGTTTTGGCTTGTTCCTTTTTATGTGGCATTTTAGAAGTTGTCTTGAGTCAAGGGTGAGGGCAAAAGCAGGACTGGGGGAAGGGTGTGTTAAAGCCCTCCAGATTAACCTTGACAGATTAATTCATTAAAGCGAAACCCAAATTCAATTAGTTACAGTGGCCCATTTATTGCCTGTGATGTATCTGCAAGGCCAAGTGCTGTCCGTGGCTCAGGTTGGGCAGATCATCTCCATCCTCTCTCTGATCCCCAGCCCCCAGAGACCCTGCCGAGCATCAACACTTCCCAAGCTCATCCAATGGGACTGGAATGGGGACAAGTGTGTCCCCATGCTCCCGTCCCTGGCACAGCTGTCCATCCTTGCTTTGCAAATCAGCCCAACAGCCTGGATTGGTCATGAGTGGTTGGTCTCGATGGCACCAAAATGTGGCCCTGGGGACGAGCAGAGATGCCCTCTGCATGCTGGGCTCTGGGGTGCTCCTCAGGCTACACACTGGCTTGTGCTGACATAGGGCCCATGCGTAAAAAGTTTTGACCCCGGTTTGTTTCTTACTTCTGTGCTCCCATCAGCAGCAGCAGCACCAGAGCTCACCTCCAAAACTGGGAGCTGGAGCGGTCCAGACGGGCGAGCCAGGGTGCCGCACCAACCCCCCCATCCAACATGTACCACATTTCAGCTCCACAACTCAGTCCGTCCCGTGCAGATATCACTGGGTTTCACTTACGTTACAGCCTGGTTATTCTCAGCCCTTGGCCCCGTGGGTGTGTGCGGAGACAGAGAGCTCCCGGGTCCATCCGGAGCATGATCCCGCAATCCAGGAAAACCCCAAACCAGCCAGTGTTTCACGTGGGCTGCTCATGGGGCTTCCCTCTTGCTGTGATGGGGAGCCGCCCAGGAAAAGCGAAAGGAAAGCTCTCTTCTGCTGACGTTATCAAAAGAAAAAAGAGCCCTCACATCCTATCATTTCTGTTTTAAGCCCAGGGTGGTGCCTGATGTCCCGTGCGAGCAGAGTGCGATGCCGGCAGCAGCCTGGTCCAGGCTGGGGATTTATGTCTTCGCCAAGCAGCGGCTGTGGGAGCCAGAGCCTGGAGAAGGAGGAGGGTGAGACATTTTGCCTCAATGTTTCCCCCCAGCCACTGTTTCGGATGTTAACACGGGGCTGCCTTAACCCGCACAGCAGTGAGCTGGGATTTCCCGTTGGAAAAGTGCTTTGCTGAAAATTCTTCGCTCGCCTCTTAGGTGAGACATTTTTCCGCTATGTTCCCCCCCAGCCACTGTTTCGGATGTTAACACGGGGCTGCCTTAACCCGCACAGCAGTGAGCTGGGATTTCCCGTTGGAAAAGTGCTTTGCTGAAAATTCTTCGCTCGCCTCTTAGACAGCTAAGAGCAGCTGGAGCTGCAAGCAAAAAGCAGGAGCAATTTGTGGTCACGACTGGTTTTATAGCATGAACTGCTGATAAGGATCCTGCAAATTCTCCTCCTGCAGAAATTTCCCTAAATTTTTGATTCGTAGGAGAAAAAAAGAAAACCAGCTCTAAAATTGAGCCATTTCCATAAAAAACAAATCCCCTGGGGAGAAAATACGAGTTAGTAGCAATGTTGCTCGGTTCATTTTTTGTAAAGAAGTGTGTGGAGGGTCCCTGGGTGGGATGACCTTGTTCCCACAGACAGCCCGGCTCTGCAGGGATGCCCACGGCACTTCCTCCGCCATGGGCACGGGGAGCGGAGGCTGAAGGGCCTCGTCCAGGGCTGTGCCGAGCTCCCCATGCCCGTGCGGCGAACTGGCGGCACAGACAACACACTTCGCTGGAGACTTCCCATCTCTCCAGTGCTGCAAATGCAGCAGGGTAATTTATTTAAGTAGCCTTAATGGTGCTGTAATCTATATGCTGATAGCGTCACCTATAAATGTTCCATCAAAAGGCTCAATAGGAAGAATTTGTATTTCGAAATAAATATTTCCTCACGGTGTGCAAAATATCTAATCATGTATTTATCCTTAAGTACTTCCAAAAGTCAACATAATTATTCCAGTCCCATTAAGTTTAATTTGCAGTAAATTATGCATTTAGCTTTAAGTTGAGGTTGCTGGTTAGAGTCAAGATAAAGCTCTTGCTATTTATAAAGCAGTATTTCAGCACGGATATAAAATACAAATGGTTGGACAAGAAAATCCTGCTCGGGAAGTTTGGGGAGAATTTCAAATAGGGAGGTTAACAAAAAAGCTGTAGAGCGAGTGTCTAATCACAGATGTGTAATCACACTCAGTCAACTAAAATGAACTCCCAAACAGCTTATGGGAGCTCGGGCTGCCAAAAGAATTATCCTCCGGATAAAAAATTTGATATTTTTCTCGGGACGTGGTTTTGAAAAACAAATTAATCATTTAACTTTCCTCTTAGTGTCGTGTCTTTGAGGTTTACAGGACAGGGAAGGTGTTCCTGCTGGAAGGGGTAGAACAGCTTTTATCTGTGATTTATCTGTGGTCTCCGATGTCCCTGCAGATTAATGGCAGTGGATAATTGATCCTCCCCTCCCTGAGCAGCCTGAAGGCCTTTGAGTCAATAGGAAAACTCCGATGGTCAACGATGGGTGCTCAACCTGTCCTTCCATGTTGGTGGTTGCTGGAGTCATGTCTCCACGTGCTGGAGTCACATCTGCATGTGCTGGACCCACGTCTCCATGTGCTGGATCCATGTCTCCATGTACCAGACCCTCTGCACTTTTGGGGTCAATGGCCAAGTGACATTTTTCTATCCAGTCCCAGGAGGTGAAGAAGGTCATGGGAGGACTTTCAATCCCAAAGAGACCGCGTTGCTGGTGCCGGTGGATTGAAAATTACCTGTTTGCTGGTGGGCTGGAGGGTGGTCCCTCTGGTAAGGCAAGAGCAGAGGGGATCTGGGTTGGCTGCTTGGTTTTGTCGGTGGTTCTTTGGGAAACTTTCAGGACAAGATCTCCCAGCACTTCACCTCTCCCTTCCTAAAACTGGGATGACCTTGTCTGAGCTGGAGTCGGTGAGCTGCTCCCCTGTGTGTGGCATCACTGGGGAAAGGCTCAGGGCAGTCCCCCATACCGGGCAGAGCATCTCCCATCGCTCACTGTCACCCTGGGGACAACGATCTTGCCGTCCTCCTGCCCTCCCCTGCTCCGACAGAGCTCTTGGCCAAGGACAGCACAGTGCTTAACGAAGCAAGACTTGCTCAGGCGCCTGGGATGCTGTTGCTGCCCATTAAAAAGGGCTCAGCTGGTTGGTAAAGCTGCCAGATTTCTAAAGGCACTCAGCCGTGTCTGAACTTCGGGCCTCTCTTGGGGGCAGAGATGAATGCACCCAAAATTACCAAGGACTTTGGAAAATGAGGGCCTGAAGCATCCCCGCAGGGATGCATGGGGGCTGCAGCCGGGTCAGCAGCAGGGTGAAACCATCCCTGGGACTCAGGAAAGTGGTCTGCTGGGAGCCTAGAGGTTGCAGCTGAAAAACCAACTCAGCGCAAAGGAGCGGTGCCCATGGCAATTGCATATTTAGGTGACTTTGGGGAGGTTTTGCCTGCGGAAGTGGGATTTCGGCTGAGCACTGTGGGGGCTCAGGCACATTTCTCCCCCGTGGCGGGGTGGGAGGTGCAGAAAAATCCCCCATCCACCAGCCAGCCGAGCCCACGTCCCCACCTCTGTGCCAGCCCCCCGCCGCCGTCCCCCCGCTGCTCAGCTGCCATTCGCACTGATTTTTCTCTTCCTTGCGCTGAGCCCTGAAACTTTTCCGCTGCTGTTAGAGTGGAAGTTCCCCGCAGCTCCCCTGGGGTGCCAGTGCTATTTTGTTTTCTAATTTGGGACATGAAAAGAAGTGCTGTCTCGCCGGTACCCGATGGGCTCTGTACTTCGCTCTGTAGACCTTGAACCCCCCCCGGCTCGAGCCCTGCTGCAGCGCAGCAGTGGGTGGGTTAGGAGGGCTGGCTTTGAACTTGGCTGCTCGTCCCCCGCTGGTCGCAGAGCAGGCTCGTGGCAGCAGCCTGTCGGCAGAGCAATCATCCTCTAATGAAAGAGCACACGAGCACCTCGGGCAGCCCATGCTGGCGCTGCCTATTGATCAAGCTTTCACCATCCTTAAATGGATGGTGTTTAAAAAAAAGAAGGGAATATGGAGCAGCTCGTCTCTCCCTGCTCTGTGGGACATTTAATGCGGTTTGAAGAGGGATCGGCTGACTTGGCATCTCCGGGATTTTTGTTTTTATAAAATCAAAACTCATTAGAAATGCCTGCCTGGGAACTAGGTCTCATAGCCTTTTTTTTTTGCCAGGGCTAGCTTTACAGCAAGAAGTGTCTAGATCACAGCAGGGAGGCTGGAGTGGCTGCGGGAAGGGCTGGGAAGGGGGCGGGAAGGGGAAGGCTGTCCCCAGGCTCGGCCCTCGAGGATGCCGGTGGCTCTGCAGGTCCCTGGGAATTCACTGGATGAATTCACGTGGATGGGGTGCTGTTGGGGTGGGATGCAGAAAGTTGATGCGCCAAGGAAGGATTAGAAAGTCGCAAGAGATTTTTGTCTACGTGAACCTGTACCGTCATCCATCCGTGCGTCAGTACCTGCCTCCCTCCGTCTCCCTTCCTGCCTCTTTTTCATGCAATCGCATCCAGCTGTGAGCAAGTCTGGCATAGGGAGGAAGGAGAGCTGGCCCTGAACACCGCCAGCTGGTGCAAATAGGATTGGAAGTGACTTGAGAAATGTCGCTTCTTATGCAAACAAAGTTTCCTTGGGTGAAAATTGCCAAGAGGAGGGAGAGGAGAGCTGGCGTTGCAGGAGCAGGCAGCACTGTGCAACGAGCCGCTCTCCTCTCTGCTTGTTTTCCCCCAGCCTAGACAAAGGTGTTTTCAAGCTAATGTGCCACATTTGGACTTGATATCAGTCTGCCAATCTCAACACCGATATACCGGCCACCAGCCTAACTTGGCCTGCGGAGCCTGGTTCTGGTGTCAGTCCCCCCGCCGCAGGCCAGGAGTACGGCTGCAGCTCGGTACGGCGGCGTGAAGCCTGTGCAACGTCAGCTCCGATGAGATTTTTTCCTTGTAGGACGTGCGCTACCACAAATCTTTTTGCACCTGAATAGCACCAGCTATCAAACTCATTTTGTCGGATTTGTGGTGTCTGGTGTGACTCACACAGCGCTCCCGGGATCCCCGCTCCCGGCCCCATCCTCTGGGCAGGGCTGGCTGCCTGCAGCGGGGTGGGTACCACCAGGAGCGGGGCTGATGGGCTGCGGGGAGGTGGGCAGGAGAGGCTGGGTCCTGCCGGAGGGAGAGCAGGGTCTTACAGCTGTGCTTCCCGTCGGGTGTCTTCAGCGGCATCCAGAATCACTGTGCTGGAGGCAGCTGCTTTGCTAATTCATAGGGACCCGGGGCAGCTCACCCTGGGGAGGTGGAGGAACACCAGGGGCTCAGGCAGGAGCCTCCTCTGAAACTGGGACTTAAGCACTGAAATGTAGAACCTTTTCCAGGGGAGTAATCATTTCACAGCAAATTTCACACTTACTTTTTTTGTTTTGTTTTTTGGTTTTTTTTTTCTTTTCTTGGTGGTTTTTTTTTTTCCTTTCGGTTTTTTTTTGGAAGGAGGACAAATTTCACCACGTCAAAAATTTCTGCTGAATAGACACTAGAGACCGAACCCCCTCTGGGTATTTCTCCATCCACGCTTTCAGAGCTAACCTGGCAGTCCTGCGCTCTGTAGCTGTCATGGTGATCTTCTACCCAAACCCCAGAGATGCTGCCTGACGCCCAGATATCCAGGTGCAGCCCCTGCCAAAGCAAATGGGGAATCGCTCCGTTCTGGGGGAAGGACATGCGCTTATGTACGAGAGCAGTGCCCTTAGCTCCCTGCAGCCCTGTTTGCGGGGTGCATACCGTCCTCGGCCCCAAGAGGCTGCGGAGAACAGAGACGGATGAAGGGTTGGGCGAAGCAGAGATGAAACGCTGCATCCAAGGTCATGAAGCCGGCCAATGAAACAGCCAAGAGTTACACACCAAGCCCGTGCGTTTTAGGTGATCTTCAGGCCGGGTCACGCTGTTGTGCAATGCCAAGGTATGCGCTTGCTATCAAATCATATTCCTCTTTTTGCTTTCTCTTTCTTGAGAGCTTTTGGAGACCGTTAAGAGAAACAAGAGATGTTTGCAAGGTTAAGAGACTCAGTGTCTAAACTTTCCATAAAGCTTTGCAGTAATTTACAGCTGAAGGCAGCAAGCGCTCTTCATGGGGGGAAGGGAAATGCAATTTAAGAGAACAGAAATAAATAAGAAGCCGCAGCAGCTAACACTCTCTGATTTAATCCCCAGCCCACGAGAAAGATTTATTCCATTATCTGACAGTTTGATCACTCCAGGAATCCCATAGGTCAACGCATATCTGCTGTTATTATCTCTGGGCTGTTTCCACCAAGATGCACAGGGAAGATTTGTTAAAGAAATGAACCAAAGAGGGGTGCTGATAGGAGTGTAAAACATGGGACACCCACAGACCTTTGTCATGGAGATAACCCAAGCGATGCTTCTATGCAGCGGCCGGTGTGGGTTGCTCTGTGCTGTGGATGGGAGGGAAACCTCATGGGGTGCGAGGAAAACTTGAGCCTCAATGGAAATAGAGAGGATGAAGAGCTGGTGTGTGTGTGGGGTCTGTCCAGATGAAGCAGCCCCTGCCCAGCACCCCCACCGTGCCACAGGCTGGTCTCCATGCAGGGGGTGCAGATCGATGGGGCAGAGCTGGGGTCGCCCACCACGGGGCTGACAATGTGGGTCTGGCTGGGGGAAGACTCTGGGAGCCAACATCGCTCAGTGCCCGCAAACTGCTCTGGGGGCTTATTTCCACCTGCACCCCATGGTCCCCCAAGGGCAGCTTCCTCATGTGCTGTTCTCTGTTACCCCACTGGCATTATAAGAAATTTGGAAGGTAAAAGTCTGGCCACTGAGCACCTTCTGGGATCAGAAGGGCCAAATCCCTTTGTGAAAGGGGAATCTGCTCTCTGCTATGGGGCTGAGCCTCCACATGGAGGGTGTCAGTGTTTCCTACTACCTTTGGTGGGGGTGAGGGGGCAGGTAGGAGGGCACACTTTGCACACTCACGTGCAAAGAGGCACCCAGGAAAGGGAAATTCAGTCACAAGTGGTGAACAAGCCCAGAATACAGCGTGGAGGGACCATATGAGACTGGCATTAGGGGCCCAAAGCAATCAGAAATCCTCTTGTAAGTCCATTCGAGCAGGGAAGAGCTGCTCAGTCTGGCAGTACAGGGAGACGGAAGCTCCTAAGGAGGCTGAAGGATGGATGGATGAATCATTAAGTCATTAACCTTCATTAGCAAGGGCAGGCACATCTCAGGTGTTTCACAGATGATAGCAATGGAGGAGGGCAGGACCTCAGGGCCAGGGAATGTTCATATACAGACCCCTAGGAAGCAAGAAGCTTTTGGGTTGGTGGAGTCTGGTGGTTGTCATCCTAAGGTGCATGAGCAACTGCCTGGTGAGATGTCTGCAGGATAGTGGTGCTGTGCCTGTTGTTAGACTGGGAGAAAGTGGCTCCTGAAGTGCAGATGCACCAAGGATGTACCTCCCGGGGCCATCACAGCTCAGTGTGTGATGTGTCCTTGTCTTGTTTCGGTGTCTGAACTGCAGAGCTGGCTATTCAAGTTGGTTATCTTGGAGGCTGCTGTGTTTGGAGTCATTGTGGGAGGAACTTTTTCCATCAGGAAAAGCCCTGTGCTGTGGTGTGGGACACCAGTGGCATAGGCATGGCGCTCCTCTGAGCCATGCAGCTGCTGGCAGACAGGTTTGCTGCTCCAGATGCTTCTTGGTTTAGATGCCAGAAAAGGGTGAGTGGGAAACGTCCCTTGAAAACCCTGAAGAAATGAGATGCAGGTTGAAAGTCATCCAGCGGGGCACCTGCAACATGTTTCCCTCCCTGTGCTTCTCCCTTTCACCCTGTTTGGCCGCGGGTGCCTCTTGTGCAACCCCAGCATCCCCTCCCAAACATCGTGTCTGCTCTGTGTGTCTGGGAGGAGCAATCAAAAAGTCCCTCCAGGGTACTCATTTCCCCACTTGGCTTTTCTCTGCAAGTTAACCATTTCTCAGTGCTTCCCCTCTTCTTCCCTTGCTGTCTAATAATTTCCCATTGCAGAGTGTGGTTTTGCTGTCGGAGCTGCCTGGGAATGGCACCAAAAAACCATGGGAAACTCTCCTACGCAATCAGGCACGTAGCCACAGAGACATATGTGGAGGGAAATGCAGCCCATACCAACAAACAGCCAGAATGCAGATACATAAACAGACACAAATAAACAGGCTCACACCCTCCAGTAAGCCCGAAACATCCACAGAGGCAGATGCATTAGCAAGCCTATATGGAGACACTCAGATATACAAAGATGCATGTGCACGTATAGCTTTTCCCATGCCATGCAGCTATAGCAAGAGCAAATGCAAAGGTGGGGCACAAATGCCTTGAACACGTGCTGCCCTATAGATCGACCATTTGGCAAAGGCCTCCCTTGGTTTGAGTTTCTCTGGCTGAAACTAAATATATTGCCAAGACCCAGAAGCTGAAGTTGTTTGCAAGCCTGTCCTTGCCCAATTTCGTGGCTTTCATGGGCTTTTTCATTTAGGGAAAGGCTGGCTAATGACTGCATAAGGGTGGGCAGAAAACTGCTGGCCAAGGAAAGGGTGTGAGATGGGTAGATGGAAGCCTAATTAGCAGTGTTGCCTTAATTGACCAGAGGAAGGGGTTGGGAGCTGCATTTATCTGTGGGCAAATGCTGTTTTTCTCCTGATCCAAGGTTTTTCCAGCATTAACTAAATAATTATCAACAGCCCAGCTGGCCTCTGCACGCCATGCCAAGAGGGGAAGGTGTTTGGCTTGGCTCCAGGAGGAATGATTCTGCATGGAATGATTTTGCCAGGGTCTTCTCCCTGGAATGATATCCCGGAGTGGGAGCAGAGTGGGTTTGGGCACTGCCCTGCCACCTGGGAGCCGGGCTCTGCTTAAGCTGTGAGTGGTGTGGCAGGAAACTTGAGACCCCAAAATGTGACTTTGTTTCATAGGGAAAAGAGAGCCAAAAATGCTGAAAGTCCCTGGGAAGGAAAAGGCAAAACTAGGAAAATACTGCTGCTTTTTTTTTTTTCGTTCTGTAATTTTAAACGTTCCCCTTTGAGGAGCTCACAGAACTTCGTGTTGACATTGGCTCTTCAGGCAAGAGTGAGGTTTGTGTCAGACCACAAAATATTTTTCAATCAAAATAAAAAGTAGCATCAAAAGGGGAATAATACAACACTGTGTGAGTGTTGAAACCTGATATTTTCCAGTGCTTTTTCCCTGGCCCTCCCCCACCCCCAAACCCCCTCAAAAACCCAAACAAATTTTGCAAAACTTGGAGCGCGTTTCCAACAGAGTTGCAAAGACAGATTCCTGTGGCGCTGGTTTCTGCGTTGCCCTGCATCCCATCCCACTGTGCACATGCCTCCTTATTAAGTCCCTTCTCTCCTTTCTTTTGGCAGGGCTGAGAGGAGCACGAGCCCCATCCCGGCTGCGCGGTGCTGTTGTGCTGCAAGCAAGGTTGCAGGTGGCCATGGTGGCCCAGTGTGGGCTGTGGCACTGCAAGGAAGGGAGCAGCAATGGGGGAGGAAACCCTTTACCCCGCAGCACCGAGTGCCTGCCGGTCTCCATCGTATCCTTTGTTGATGTTTGTTCCGATCTGGGGCCAGCACTGCCAGCTATACCCATTACGGCTGCGCCTGTCGTTAGGTGGCTGTTTTACCAGCGTGCGTCTCTTTGTGCAGATGCCGCCCGACACGGTGCGCAGCCGGGCTGCCTGCTCATGCCCAACAAAAGGGCATGAACCTCCCACGTTGACCAAGGCTGTACCTCCCCTCAAACTGCGTCCCCTGCCCCTGCTCCACAACTTGTTAACAGCCACCACGACCGGCGCTTTCCTGGCAGGTGCCGGGGCTCGCTCGCTCACCCAGCAGTGTATGGCGGGGCTGGCCAAACACACTGGCTTGCGATGGGCAGGAGCCTCGCTGGAGCGGAGCAAACCTCAGCACAGGCAAATGCCTTGGGGATTTGCCCAGAGGTTTTGCAAGCTGTGCTGATCACACGTGGCTCTGTTTCACCACCTACTTGTCCCCCAGCTGCTTGTTTTCATCCTAACTCAGTATCTGCGCTCCCTTGCAATGAAATCAGCTATAGTTGCTCTGAAGAAGGAGGGTATGGATATGCTGCACAGGGGCCCTGGCCATTTATGAGTTAATGAGCAGTGGTGGGAGGCCAGGAATAGGCCAGAACTGAATTGTAGCTCTTTCTCTGCTAGTTTTATCATCTGCTAATTGCAAGCAATGGAGGTGGCCAGCTACAGAGCCCCTACAAAGTCCAGGCACGGAGCGATACTTGCAGGGATGCCCCACTGGGCAGGAAAGTGCTTGTCTGATCCAACCAACGCAGTGAAAATCAGGCAGTACTCAGAGAGGAGGAGGACTTGAGTGCTTGTGCGTAGGGCAGCAGGAGGGCTGGTTTTCTTCCTGGCTGGGGACTTGGGGTGAGTTGCTCCATCTTGTTTCCCCTCTTGATGTTTGCCTCCTCGCCTCTCGGGCGCTCTGTGGGGCATCTTGCTGCCTATAAACTGCACTTAACGCATTCATGAACACAGCAAAAGGAAAAAGAAAAGTACTAGTTGTTCAAAATGCTGAATAAATATTGACAGAGCGCTCCCACTATCCCACTTCCCAGTGCGGTGCTGGCTGGGCTCCTCTGCGCTCCCTCTGCACAGCAAGAGCCGTGTGGCATGACCCAGCTCACTGCTGTCAGGCTGGACATGCCAAGGGGATGCTATCCCCCTGGCACAAAGTTTGGGGTCCCCCACCCCTGTTTGGGTGCACCCAGGTCCTCGTGATGAAGGGTGGGTATGCAGCTCGGGAGGGAAGGCTGTTTGCAGACTGTGGGGCTTTGCAGTTTGGCACTTTCCTCGGTGCTGTGTCCCAACACCTGAGGCACCACTTGGTGAATGGACAGTTTTGGGCTGTGCAATTAGCAGCGAAGCAGCAGCCCAGGCTGCTGTAATGCCGGAAGGTGCCTGGGCACTCACCCAGAGCTAGGACTTGCTGCCAAGCATTTAATTAGAGTCCAAGGAAATTAACTTATTTTTAAAAATTGTGTTCAAGATGTGGGCTGTTCCCATTTGAGAGCCCTCTGCAGATGCCAAGGAACAGCTTGGTAGGGAGGTATTTGCATGCCCTGCCTGCATCCCTGCCTGCTTTGCCCGGGGATGTGTGCAGGCGGGCAGCTCAGCTCCGGTTCAGACTCTGTCCCACCGCCACTCGATGCTGCGCTGACCAGGAAACGCCTGCAGCGTGTAGGAGCTGTGAGACCACCATCCCAGGTCTCCAACAACAGCAGAAAAGCAAGTCAAGAGGGGAGAATAAAGACAAGGTAAGCACGAAACATCCTCCACGGTGAGGGACTTGCTGAGCCCACTGTGTCCCAGTTAGCTGTCTACCCATCCCATCCCCACGGATCCACCCGCATCCATCCTCAGGGACTGGCCTCCTCCCTGTGGAGACCCTTCCTTTCTATCACCCGTCTCTAATGCATCGTGGTGAGATGTCTAACGTCTCCATCACCTGTCTTAATTTCTCTCCCCGTTGATTTCCCTGCCAGCTCCTATTTAGGGTCAATGAGTTTCCCCAGCCTTTTGCTACAAGCTGGGTCCTTCATCAGGCTGTCCCAGTCTGAGATGCATTGCACCTTGGAGATACCTGTTCCTCTGCATGCATTTTGGAGTCTTGACTGGCCAGCTCAGGTTTAAACATGGGTTCACACATCTACAGCTTCAGGGGAAGCCACCCTGCTGCCTGTGACTCCCAAAGCACTTCGAAAACACTATCCTGTGTCCTTTTACAGAGGCGGCTGTGTCTGGAGGATGACCCAGAAAGAGGAAAAGTCTAATCCCTCAGGTTTCCTGGGCCCTTCCATGCCACCCGTGCCAAGTGTGCTGACATTCGCATCCCCACTGGCAGCAGGAGCAGAACAGGAATGGGGCTGGAGAGGCGGCTGTGCGTGACAGCATCTCAGCCTTGGCGCAGGGGCCAGGCGGTGCAGGGGGGGTGACAGAAGGGCTTAATGAGGGTTTGAAAGAAACATCTTGTAAACTTTGGAGCAAAAAAGCTGCAGTTTGATTTGAACATGTTTGCTTGGCAGGGGCTGTCCGGGCCCCTGCTGCTGCTGCTGCTTTTACCGGCGCTAATTAGGCAGATTTCCATCCTGCCAGTCGCACGCGCTTCTCCTGGAGTTGGCTCCACTGGTGAGCCCCAGCCAGGCTAAGCATTCCACTGTGGGTGGTGGAAGGGGTCCGTGTGTCCCCCCCAGGAGTCCTGGCTGGAGATAGCTCATGTCCTGGGGGCAGCCCAGGCACCAGCCGAGCCTCCTGGGATGGTGATGTGGCCCAAGGCCAGCGCAGGGAACGTGTGTCCTGGCTGGATGCCTGTCTTAAAGCAAAGCACTGACGATGCTGATGGAGGATACTCCCAAACCCCTGGGACCCCTCGCTGGCCCCGATGACTGGGCAGACACCAGCACCCGGCTTTGCACGGAGCACCCAGATCAGTACAGAGCACCCTGGGGTTTCGGCAATGATGTGGTGGCCCGGAGCAGGGAGCACTTAAAAACCTTTACAAGATCGGGACTAATCCTGCTCCCACTGGAGTCATCCTGCGTGTACTTTCCCTTCCATTGCAACCATCTGCTTCTTTTGAAGCTTGATAAATATTTCCTTTCCCCCGCTGTCTCTCCCCTTCGCTCCTCCTCCCAGGCAATATCTTGCAATAACCAAAACATCTGCGATAACAACTCCTCCCACCCCAAAAGGACTTTCTGTTTTCTTTTTTCTTGGCACAGCTTCACTTCTGCGGTGGGTGTTTGGAGGCAAGAAGGGGCAGTGAAGGAAACCCATGCTGACCTGCCTGTGCCACATCTGTGCCGAAGCTGTTGCAGCTGTTTTCCCGGTGTCTCCGCGCACAAGCTGTGCACAGGAGATCAACTCGCTACAGTCGCCAGGGTGATCCATCTCCTTTGTTTAATGTTTGCTGGGAGACGGGTCCCTCTTAATCTATTACGGTGTCATTAAAAGGGAAAATGTTTGCTCCGTAGGGCCTCAAATGGCCTTTTTAAACTACAGTAAAAATGTAATTACCGGCTCACTTAGGAATTTAATCCTTGATGCTAACATGCACAGCTCTGTTTCCACAGAAGTGGCAGCAGATCTATAAAGATGGGCCTGATTCAGAAACTGGGCAGGAATAGCCCAAATTTGGCTGCTGGGTAGGTCCTCTGACGTCTCTATGACTGTTAGGGATGTGCTGCTGCTGTGACGGAGCACGTGAGCGTTTTACAAGATGCTTTGGGATCTGCAGGTGAAAATGTTGGTATTTAAGACAACAATCATCTTGTCCAAAGCTTAGAAATGTTGTGGGTTCCTGAATTTGGATCCCACCCTCCTTTGAGATGCTCAGGCTTTCCAGGCTTCATCCAGGATGGAAATAGCTCCTCCTTGTGCCAGTCCTACGTGGAGGGGCTCAGCCCACGTTGGCAGATGGGATTTGGAGACAGCCTCCGTCCAAGCAGCCCTTATACCTCACGGGTGCCAGCAGCCCCTGCCATATGGGGCCTCCCAGAGCTATATGGATGCAAGGAGACAGGCCTGAGGATGCATCAGTCTTACCCAGCCCAGGGATCCCCGGGGCACTGTCGTCACTGCCGTTGGGCCTCCATTTGTCACCACGGTACAGTGTGGGCAACCGTAGGGCCAGCTCACAGGGGTGTTTATTCCCATGGGTATGTCAAACACGCTCCAGAAACAGAGGCAGCATAAGGATGTCATCCCAGTAATTCTCTATTTTCACATCAACTAATGCTCCTAAAGGCAGATTGCTCTGCTGTGCTTGTTTTCTTGTCTATTTAGACTATGAACTCTGCAGAACAAGGGCCGCATCTTCCTCCGTGTGCATCTGATGGGTGCCGTGAAGGGTGCACCACCTCCACGGGGTCCTGCCGTAGAAAGGATGGCCCACGCTTCAGCGCTGAGCGGGCTCAGCTCGCCACAGCAATGCTGCTGAAAAGGGGAGGGGAAACACCCTCAACTGGTAAAAGCCAATTATTTTTATTAGGGGGGAAAAAACCCCCACAACCCTTCATTCATTCTGCGTGTGTGCTTTAAATCGTAGCAGTCAGTCGCACTGTTGAGTGGAACTTAATTATCTTACCGGGAAGCCAGGATTACTTACTGCGTCTCACAAAGAGAGGCACTTCACACCGTGCGCTGAATACGGCCGAGGTGAACGGGTTTCCATTAAAACCAGCACGACCCCAGCTGGCTGCTGCTGCCCGCAGCTGTCTTGGGGAGCAGCCCGGCCAAGCAGGGCAATTGGTGCCCGGCTTCAATAGCGGCTCTGCAGCCTGGAGAAAGGCTTCTGCCTCTGATGCTTTTAAAGGAGTTTTAATGTTTCTTGTCAATGAGTTTTTCATCCTTTGTTAAGGTAGGAGGGAAGAGGCTCTCATTTAAAGTGCTGCCTTAAAAACCCTTGAATGAGAGGAGATGCTTGAAGGTCCTGGTGACCCAGCCATGTGGAGGACTGGAGAGGTCACCTTGCTTGCTTATAGATGAAGTGTCTTGTTGATGCCACAGCCCTGGTGAGGAGCTTAAACCTTTATGTAATTTTAAATTTCATGAATGTCCTTGAAGAATCTTCCCATGGAAGAATTTACCCAGAGGAAAAATGTGGCCCCTGGACCTAAATCCTCAATAGTGGGTGCAGGTGCCTCCATCTTGCTTGTGACTTTGGGCTTGCTGGGCACCTCGGAGGAGCCTGGTGTGAGCAGAGAAAGCTTGAACTCTTGGTCCCAGCTGGGGCCTTGGCAAATGTCCCCAGTGCAAGATAGGGGGACCTGGAATGGAGGCCTTCAGGCGTGCTTGTTCTGGCTGAAGGAAACTCTTGTCCCTCTCAAGTTATCACCCTGCTACTCCGCTTTCAGAGCAGATGAGAAACCAATTTTACAACCACCAGCTCCTGCAAAGAGCTCTTGCTATAAAGTGGGTAGTTTTGTGTCTTAACAGAACAGCTCCAATATCAGTCATTTTAATCAAAGCAGTTGGCTTGCTGCTCATTTTTCTTTCTGCGTGGCCCAGTGCAATTAAGAATCATCTTAATGGCAATGGCTTAGGCTTGTCTGAGTGCAAGCTGGGATGTTTGAGACCCTGCCCTATGTCCAGCCAACAAGCTGCGGGATCCAGTTTTGGCTGTAATTTTGACCACTTTATAATGAAGTGTTGAATAGAGACTAATTTTGTCCCCTTTGACCCAAAGGGGAAAGCCTCAAAGGACCAGCACGTGCAGAAGCCAGAAGCAACCTCAGCTGCAGCGCTCATCGAGCAGAGACGGGGGGTTGTGGGTCCTAAGGACATTGCTCTCCCCTACCTTGCTCCGAGCCACCCCTCCATAGGATGCCTTTAGGTTTCAGAGTTAAACGTGTGTGATGATCCACAGCTCTTATGTTGTCTCAGGCTTTTTCCAAGGGTTTCTAGCTTGCGTTTGCATCCACAAAGCAGAAAGATATAATTTAACAACAGGTAACTTCTCGCTCTCACCATTGCCCGCAGGAGTGCGGGAGGCTCAGGCAGGGCCCTCAGTTTGACTGTGCCTTTCAGTGCTTCTGCTTTGCAGTTAAACCAATGGCAATCACCCAGGGAAAGCAAACCCTTCTCTGCTTTTCCCCCAGCCCCATGAGATGGTCCACGGTGACATTTGGGGTCCTGCGATTTTGGGGGAGCAGATGGTCCCCCTGCAGAGGAGCAGTAGCACCAAGGAAGAGATGAGAAAGGTACCTTACTATCCTTGCCATTTCTTGGGCTACTCCGTGCTGTTTATTTCTTCAGGGTTTGTTTCCTTATCTGTATTTCTGGCTCTTTGTCCGGTATCATTGAGACGTCCTCTTTAACCTGTGCTAAATGTTTCCGCTGCTGTTGCTGTGAGTCAGCCCAGAGGTGGTTGCATTTTGTGGCTGGGAGAAGTGCTTTGTGCGCTGACAGTCTTTTGCAGATGCCTTTGTCCACCCTTCCCTCTTTCTGCCTTGAAGGTGGAGGGGAAGGGCTGTCTGGGCAGTGTGGGAAACCCAGTGGCAGAGACAAACTGCCCTCCTGAGCATGGTCAGGCAGGAGCAACCAGGAGGTGCAAGACGTGGGGAAATGCCCCCCCCCCTTCCCTTGGCTTGGCCCAGCTCAGCAAACGTTGGTGCAGAAATGGTGAAGGGGTCTGGGGGGGGCGGGCAGGGGAATAAAGGTCCATGCCCAGCTGATAACCGATGCCTGCAAACAGGTAGGACCGCTGCTGTGCCCCTTGGAGAGTGGGGCTGAGTGTCCTCCTCCTCCCACCCCTTCAGGAGCTGCTTCCTTCACCTTCAGCTTCTGAAGGAGCAGGAGTGGGTTGTAATTCCCTTCTGCTTTCAGCTACAGTCCCAGGGAAAACTTTCAGCCCTGTCTGCTCCTGGAATTTGCTCTGACCTGGGGCTGAAGCAGGGGAGAGCATCCTGAATGCCCCCTCACCCTGGGACTGCTGTGAGCCTACCCCATCCCCCTCGCTCCGCCTTCCAATACAAGATTGCCTAGCTTCTCTGAAGTGAAGAAAAAAACTTCTCTCTCCATCCCAAGGGAAGGCAGGAGAGACAGTTTGGATTTATGCTAAACAGCCAATTAGCTGTCACCCGGGTTTGAGCAAAGATAGAGCAGCAGCCCTGCCTGGATGAGGCTCCAAAGACAAATTGAGTGGGTGAGGAGTGGTACCAATGTGCCTCAGAGGCTAGCCTGGCTCCCGTCATGGTCTGAAGCGGCTTGGCCAGCACCTTCCTGCTGCACAAATGCTGCGATGTTTTGTTGCACGTACTCAGCATCCCTTCAGCCAGCTCTTGGTCGATGGGAGAGGGGGAAAACATGTTGGGGCAGGGAGTATGTTAGGCATGGCAGGTCCTTTCCGTCCTACCTTGCCAAAGCTATAGGGATTTTTGTGCTGCTGGAAATATTGTTCTTCTCAGCTCTCCCTCCTGAGCACAGTCCAGGGTTGTCTTCACTCCTTGGCAATTTACTTGATCTAGTTCTGACAGTGTGTGAGGGTCTGGTTGAATGAAGCATCCCCTGGTAACATCTGTACAGGCAGCGCAATCCACCCCAAAGACCCCAAGATGCCTTGGTGCAGGTTGTGCACCTCTAGTTTGATTTACACTGGAATTACAGAGCTGGAGGTCTGGCCTTCCTGGAACAACCGGCCAACGTCCAAGTCTGGAGTCCTGGCTCGGCAGTACCGGCTGCACGGACACAGCCAGGCACAAAACCTGTAGCAAGAGCCATGACTTCATCGTGCTGTGTTAATGTGAAAGTCCTTCCCAAAGTGAAAGTCCTTCCCAAAGCAAAAGTCATTCCCATGCAAAGTATTTTGGCAGTCAGGCTCCGTCCACCACGAGCTGTGGAGGGTGGCTGTGCTCAGGCTGGTCTTGAAGACAGCCAGTATGGGGCATGTCCCACGCAGGCGTAACTCCGGCTATGGATCTAGCTTTAGCACATCACTTTGCTCTCGTTCTTGTGAGCTGACAGTAGTTCTAGCTCCACCTATTGTTACACTGTCGGATGCAGTTGAAATTCACATAAAACTGTACGCGGATATTTATGAAACTTCTTGCATGTCTAACTAGGAACGCTGCATAAATCCGTGCTTGTTAGCCTTTCCCGATAACCCAGGGAAGATGAATGCTGCTGGAGAATGACTGCTGACTTTTCGGGAAAGCTTTTGCTCCTCAGGCTGAACTCTCATTTGCAGCCAGTTGTTTTCCAGTCCCACCAGTCGCTTTATTCCCCTCCTAGACCCTGTTTGTATCTGCTCAGCTGTTGCAGGTGGCGTGGTCTCATCCTGTTGCATTTTGGGGATAGTGCTCTTAGTCAAGCTACAAGCTCCTCCCTGGACCGTAGCTCTCCCCCTGCCCCAGCCCAGTTCTTGCTAAGCCCTTTCAGAAACCTCTCCCTGCCTTTTACAGTGGGAAAGATTCCCACGTGGGCAAACCAAAGACCTGAGCCTGTCTGGCCTCGAGGGTTGGCTCCCGTGTGGTTTGTGGGAGCCCCGATCCGGGGCAGAGTTGGGAGTGCGTTTCCCGCACCCCATCCCGATGGCTCTCATAACCTTCCTGGAGGGCAGATGTGCCACGTGGGCAGACAACTCTCTGCCTGTCAGCTGTGCAGTCTCCCACAAGCGTGTCGCTCCCCACTGAGAGCATTTAATTACCTTTAATTACCCCTGACTTGTTTTTAATTGTTCCCCAATAACACATCCCGATTAGGGAAGGAGGAGCGTATTCTGTTACAGCTGCAATGTCCTGAACTTTTCTCCCTCAAGTTCAGAAGAGATTAATTTTTCATGCAAAATTATGTGGGTTTCTGTCTATCAGACAGCAGTTGCTGGGAGCATCTCTGGAATAACTGGTTGTCATTCCAGTTCACGGGCAAAACAGAGACTGGGGAGAAGATAGGGATGGACTCTCCGACATGCTACACCAGGCTGGGGACAGTACTGGGACTATAAAAAAGGTCTGTCACTCCTTAGCCCCATCCTGCCCAGAACCTTCTGGGTCCTCACTCTAGGTCCTTCTGCCCTCTCAGGCATTCTTTTCTACAGTTGTGGTTTTTCTCATTTCTTTCCATACCTTGACATAACGGGATGAAATTAAACTGCATCAAATTTCAGCTGTCAGGAAGGGAAAAAAAAAGAAAAAAGAAAAAGGCAAAGTCTGTTAGACCATGGAATAATCTTCCAGGGGAAATGGTGGGAGCTTTATTACTTTAGTCATTTACATGTGGGCTGGACAGAAATACTAGAAAAAAGAAATACTGGGAGAAATGCTGTAAATATGAGAGCACCTGGGAGATAAGGGGGCTCTTGCACTGGAAGATGTCTGACCTTGACTTGCTTCTTCTATATCCTGAGATGTAAGGGCACACTTACAAGTGGGAAATCCACTTCTAATGAGGGTCTATTCTGTAACGAGGAGGTAAGAGTTCTTAGATGCTCACGTACCACAGTGTTTAAAGAAAACCAAGCTGATTGGGTCTGTCAGCTTGCCTGCAAGTTAACTAGGCTTGGTAGGTTTCAGCCTTTATTTTTATTGAAAATCAACGGTTAGAAATTGAAGCCTGTTTTTAGTTGCTGACATTTATTGCTGATATAATGTATAGCCGCTCTCAGCCTCTCTTCTCTTCGAGCCATGCAAACACGGCTTTTGCATTGCTCCCTTCGGAGCCTGTCCTTTGGATGGCAGAGGTGGATTTACCAGAGGCTGGAGGAGTGTTAGCCTGGTACAGGGTGCATCCACCCCTCCCCCCCGCCCCGCATTTTCCCTGGGGTGCTTTTTCCTGGGTGTCTCTGCCCACGATGTGACCAGTGAGACCAACCCGAGGACACAGCTCCTCTGTGGGGGGGGAAGGCTGAGTGTTGTGTGTCAGCCTGGGGTCCACAGTCTGACCCCCAGGAACTGAGCTGGAGCCGCTCCAGTGTGCTGAACATTGCTGCCTTTGCTCCCCTTTCTCAACAGGTTGGCTTCTCTTTGAAGGTGCATGGTAGTATGTGGATGAATGTCTCTTGCCCAGCTCACACTGCTGTCTCTCTGCAGTCACTGAGTTTTGAATCTCCTGGGAAGGAAACTCTTGGGGTGTCCCTCTGCAGCGTGTTGGCATGCTCCCATCTCCTGATGCCTCATGGCAGGAATCTTGGAGCTGGGTCTGCAGGAGGTGTCAGGAGCATTGCAACCAGGCTAGTGAGACGTTCTGCAGAGTCTAGGTAGCTACATCTCCTTAGGACACTGCTCTCCACAGTGTAGATATGTTCAGAAAGACCTAGACTCATACTTGTGTGTATGTGGCCACCATGAGCTCCTCTTACACCAGGTATTACCCTTCTACTATATTGTTTTTCTCTTCATGAAAATTTGGTGGCTCTGGGTCCATTGCTAGCAAGAGAAAAATGGCTTCCCAAGCTTTGGACTAGCTGCATCCCAGCCATGCTGGACCCATTTCTGGGCTGGGTGCTTGACCCCGTGGACTGTGCCTGTGAGCTGAAGGTTGAGGCTCACATCTGGTGCAGCACCTTAACTAAGGATTTTCATGTGAAAAGGGCCAGAAGCAGGCCGCCTGCGGGCTCACATCTTTTCCTGGAGGAACATTTTGTGTCTAAAGGAGTGTCTTGCTTGTCCCTGCTGTGAGACGGCCACTAGCAAGAAAGTGGGTGCTGTGCAGGGAGAGGGTTTCCTCTTCACTGAAACCAGGTGCATAGTTCATGCCGGCAGGAGGGATCCTCCAAGGAACGGAGGTGTTTGTGGCTTTTTCAGAAAGGTAAAGTCCCCTCCTTTGGGCTGCAGATGTACAGTAAAGAGTGGGAAGAGGATGCTCACATGTACGTGCGCAGGGCAGAAAAGGGCTTGTGGCACAGGCAAGCTCCCTGGTGGCAGCTCTTCTTTCGATCCAGGCTGGGCATGATTCAGACCCGACTAAACACAGCTGCAGAACAGGCAGACAAATTTTGCTGCAGTTAAGCTCCCTACTGCACTAATAGTCCTATTAGTTTCCCAGATTTAGTGTTTTGCATCTGGGTGTTTATCAGGATTTAATGGCTATTGACTCGTTAATATTTAAACATCAGCACATGTTGCCATTTCAGCAGTTTGCTCTCTAGAGTGGAGATGCCCTGGGACTTGCTGTTGTTTTGACTCCAGGACCTTAAAATACCAGGGTGGTTCCCAAGACATCCAAGCAGCCAGACATGAGGATCTGTGCATGGCTGCTGGGTTTAATCCTGGCTCTGATCCCTGGGCTAGGGATGGATATGGGGGTCTCTAGGCTCATTCTACCCCTCTGAGCACCTCCACAGCTGTCCTTGGACTGCCCTCATCCCAGGCCATGGCATTTGGAAGAATATCCCCTTTGATCTCCAGCTTTCCTATTGCTCTCCCTCTCTCCTCCAGACACATCTCCTTGGTGCTGCTGTTGCCGTAGCAGGGCTGCAGAGCAAAGGATTTCAGGCTTCAGTGGCTGTCGAGCGGGGATGCTTCAGTGATGGGAAAGCAGGAAGAAATCCCTCCTTGCAAGATTGCACTGTTTCCTGATCCAAGAAAGTTCAGAGCAAAGCAAACGCTGGGTGTTTATCGGAGGTGCTGGTCTCACTCTCCTCTCCTGCACCTCCATCCCTCTGTGCAGTGTTGCTCCCACTTTACACCAGTGCTAAGCCTGTGCTCAGACCTACTGCACCTCCGGCATTGATCCTGAACACAAAGCTGCTTAAACTTACAGGCACGCACACGCCGATGGGAGAGACCCCCTGCCAGCCCGCACCAAGCCAGCGCGGAGGGAGGGGAACAGGTATTCAGCAAAAGCAGTGTGAAATCCACTTACAGGAAGGGCGATTAGTGTTAATAGCACCTGAAATCGATAGAAGCACCAACAGATCCATTTTTAACAAGCTGCCCAGAGAAAGTGAAAGCAACATCCAGAGATGAATAAAACAGGTAAGTGTGCTCTTCAGAGAGGTGACAGTGGAAGTTGCATTAATAAAAGAGCTGGTACAAGGCCAATTTGGGCAGGGGAGAGAGAGCTTCCCAGCTGAAAAAAGGTGGTGAAGCAGAGGTCAGCAAACTTTCCAGAGATACCTAGGCTTAAGATTGGAAAAACCCCATCAATATTCTTAGGCAAAAGCTTGTGAGCACTTGAGAGCCATGAGGAATGTCTAAAACTTTTATGAGAGTACATCTTATACCAGGGGTGAGTAACGTGGCCTCGTGCAGCTTGAGGAAGGCATGAAGTGGGTGGATGCTGGGACATCTGCTGATGCCTGTCCAGCAAGAACATCTCCCGATACGTGTGGTGTCCCCAAGGCAGGCAGCCTCATCCCTAGATTTCAGAGTGTTCTGGAGCTGCATCATTGCAACCAGACTCGTGCTCCTCGGGGCCAGTCTGACAGTGAAGGACCTCAGTGCGCAGGAGACGATGTAGATGAGAGCAGAACATGGAGACAAAAGCCAGGAGGCACGAACCTCTCTGAATAAATGGTTGTTGATTGGTGCGGTTTCAAGACAGCAAGGAAATTCTGCTGTCAGCTCCATGCACTTGGGAACCCTCTGTTATCTCCATGGTTTTCATGTGTTGGTGTCATCAGGCTTGTAGGAGAGACAGAGCTGATTTGATTAAGAGGCAGCTCATCTCTTAGCCTGTTCTTGGCAGGCTTTGAACAAATCAGGAGCTCAAATCTGGTTTGTCTGGCAGTGTGGGCACAGAAAATGTTCTCCGTCATGGGAGACTTCATTTGGTCTTCTCGCCTTTCCTCTTTTTTCCAATTTCTTTTCCTTTCTTAATACTGAGTATCTGACTTTTCTTGACTTCTCCACCAAGGGAGAGTCAATTTTCCTTCCAACTCCATTAAAAAGCTTGTAATAAAACCTGATAAAGGATGGACGATAGGGCTAGTTAGTAGCATTAAATTAATTAGATATGGGAAGATGAGTCTAGGGGGTTTCTTAATGCAGTTTAGTTTTATGGATTGTTATTGCTGGGCTTTTCTCATGGATCAGAAGAGATGTCCTTCAACGTGTGCTCCAGAGGGACTGACACACCAGGCAATGCACTGCACTGAAACTGGGATGCTCATGGTGGGTGATGTTTTCTGGCACTGCCAGAAGGAGCAGAGCTAGTGGATATATGAGTGTTAAACAATTGCACTACATCTTCTGTTGTGTCTGAAGATGGTGAGTGATTAAAATGAAATTCCTGGTACTGGAAACCAAAATAGAGATATTTGTGGGTGTGAGAGAACCAGGCTTGGGAGAAAGCAAGACAGCAGAAGAGAGGAGGTAACAAATCCTAGCATCTTAGATGAACCCTAAACCCATGAGTAAGATGATAATATGTCCTGGAAAGGTATCAGAAATGAGTTAAGCAAAAGAACAGCACAAAGAAGACATGGCTTCAAGAGAGCTTTGCCAGATCTTTCCTCAGCTGAGAGTGGGATCCAGCAGAGCTGCCATTTTCACGGGGTGTGGGTGGATCTGGCCCGCCGACATCCACTGCACAGGCTGGTAGCTCTGGTGGCTGCTTGAGCAACAGTCAGTCTTACTGGGAAAAAGCCAAGCTGCTGCATCGCACATAATCAGAAATCCGTGGATGTGGATAATAAGGGCAAAATGGCTTCTGGGCAGGTTCTGCTGCTCTGACATTGAGCAGTGCCTTACTCCGCCAGCAGCTTCATGGGCTGCTTCTGATTCATGCACCGAGGGAATCTGTTCCCCCTGCCCAGGACCTTCCTGGTACCTTCCCTCGAGCTGATCCACTTACTGCTCCCAAAGACCTGTTGCAGGCAACAACAATCAACAGAGAGACAAGGCAGAGCGGCCGTGGTGTCCCAGTGCTGCAGCTGCCAAGGCAGGTATGCAGGAACTAGGACACCCCTCCCTTTCTTGAACAGAGACGAAACCTTTTGTTCTGCGCTGTTGTTACCAGAGATCAGAGAAGCTGGGAGACAAGCTCTTGTGCTGATTCCTGCTTTCAGAATAACTCCAGTGCTGGCCGCTTTCATCTTGCAGAAATACATCCATCTCTTTCTATCCTCCTGTGCGAGCACACAGGTTGCCAAAGGGGCTCCTCCTACCTGCGAATGTTTTATAATTATTCAAGGTGTATATGCACAGGGAGGCACAGTCTCCAGCATACAAAACCTTTAGCAGCCCGTATGCAAAACCTTTCCCTCCGTTTTGTTGACTCAAGGCAGTCAAAGGATGGATTCAGACCACTTGAGGAGTCTCGTGCCGGGCCCCGGCAGAGATATAACTGTATTGTAAAAAACGGTCTGCTGGGAAGCCTTTCTCAGCAGCCTTGATGTAATGGCCAAGGGAGGACAAACATCTCCTTCAGCCTTTCAAATGGTCCCTCTAGGTCAGGGCGGAACCATGTTGGAGTTCAGAGCTCTTGTCATTCCTCTCCCTGTCTGGTTGCTCTATTATTGAGGTTTCAGGCTTTCTTGTTCAGCAGCTTTAACCAAATTTGCTCAGAAAATTAGAAAATAGCTATGTATATATCCAACCCACTTCTCTTGCCAATTCTTATTTAGTGCCAGAGATCAGAGGGGTATTCAGGTAAGAGCATCTGGTAATTATCCTCCGAGACATCTGGGTCCCAAAGGCAGCCTTTAAAGGAACTGGTTTTTGCTGTGGGGAAGGGGGGGTCGACAGCAAATGCTATTGCATGGGGTTCGGAGCGGACACTTGGGAAAGGCACAGCAGAGAGAGGAGCCAGTGTCACTTCGGTGTAAGCTGCCCAGGCCAGAGGAGATGCTGCATGTTGCAAACCGCCTGCCCATTTTCTCCAGGTACGCTGTAAGACTGGTGGGTGCTTGTTTTAAGAGTGTGTGAGCGTCAAGGTACCATATATTGCTGAGGCAACTACTTCTGAGAGTCAACAGCTCTGGGGCACAATGCTTAGATGTTGTCCGATGACTTTTTGGGGTCTGCCACAGACCTGGGCCCCAAAACTGGGGACCGAAGTCTCCCAAGTGCAACCCCTTCATGCACATGCCATGGAAGCTCCACCTGCTCCTGCCCAAACCTCTTTGGGGTAACCTGGCAGGGAAGGGAGGAGCAGGTTGCTGCAAGGGAATCTCATCAGTTTTATTATTTTATATTCAGAGCACCTGAGAATAACAAATGTCTAAAGCCAGCAGGAGTCCTGAGCTTGCCCAGCCTCCGATGTTCGTGGTTTTCGGGCAGTTTGGCAGATGGGGGAGGTCAGTGTGTTAGGACAGGGCTGTCCCTGAAACAGCGACTGCCTGCATCTGCACGCGTGACTTCTGCAGGAGTTTTGTAAGAATGAAACTGCAGGGATACACAGCTTCTGCTCACAGGAATAAATGCAGCCACAGGTGTGTTTGGCCCAGGGCAACAAAAGCTTGTTCAAGCCCTTCTTTTTGCTTTTTTTGGGTGATCCTGTATAGGGCAGCCCCAAGAAGTCCCATGTCTCCTCCGTGGCCCCGCTGGCCAGATGCACCGTGCAGTGTACAGGGACTGGGACTGACTCCTCTTGGCTGCTCCCGGGAGTGGCTGGGAAGGCAACTGCTGCTCTTGAGTGGAGGAAACCAGAGAAAATAATTTGAAATATCCTTGTGCCACATATGCTTTATTTTGAGGAGCAGGCAATAACCCTGCATCCCCAAATGAAATATTGAATTTTAAGGGAGATGCAAACAAGTACAAATGAAAAATGTCTCTGATCATAAAGAAAGCATTTGCTGAAATTAAAATGGAATGCATTACTGTCCAGGCTGAAGACAGAAATGTCAGCAGAGCTATGAAAGGGGAGGCTGACTACTTAGGTGACCAGATACATTTATTGTTTTCTTTCCATTAATGCCAGTGGCAGTATTAGAGAAAAAAAAATCCAATTGCCTGACAACACTTTAGAAGTGAATTAAGTCCAGTCCTTGCAGATGTGTGCTTAGCTTCTGTCTCAGCAGGAATGGAGAGTTGAATGGACTCTCATCCAGAGGGACAGGGGTGGGGAGAGAGGAATTAATTTTGCTGAGCAGAAATAATACAGATAATGTCATAATAATCATTAAAAGGACAAGTGAAATTGGTCTGGCCCTTGAAGCAATCAATATGGCCCATTATCCAGTTGAATTGGCATTTGATGGGAATGGCTCATTATTGTATTGGATGTGTCTGTGTTTCACATCATCAACTAATTCAGAGCCAGAGGTGTATTAATACCAGGCCACGCGCATTTGCAGGGCGTGCGTGGCAGGTTTGTGTTTAGGAAAGTGTTTATGTGGCTGTTCTGAACGCACACGTGCTTGAGCATCCTGTAGGATTCATTTGAATGCCTCTGCACCGGTGGAGACTCTGACCAAACCGACCTCATCCAGAGCCCGTTGAAGTTAATGAAAAGCATCCGATGACTCTAGTGGGCTTTGGGCCAGGGCTGATGTGTAGACAAACATACTGCTCGGTGATATAAGCACCATCTGTAGGTATGTAAATGCTTGATGTGCTGTCGTTGGCTGGGGCAGATGCTCTTGTGAAAGTTCAGGCCCAGCCAGATTGCAGAAAACTTGTTCTGGGGGAATTGCCAGCCTTGTTTTACACCGCCACAGGGTTCAGCTAGTGGGGAAGAGTGTGGAGAAGGCTCTGAAAATGTGGTATTTCCTGCATGGATCGTTAGGGCACAGGTCCTGCAGCTCTCCATCATATTCTCTCTGTGGGGTTGGAAAAGTGACACCAACATGCATTTGTTTTTGTAAAAGCTCCATGACAGATTTCTATGCTGCAGCATCTAAGTCTGGGGCCATAAGCCCTGAAACACCCATGTCCCACATGGTTTACCTGAATAAGGACTTGCATCCTTTTTCAGAACCCCCATGTCCTCTTTCTTCCAATGGGATCCCACATCCAGAGCTGCAGAAGGACTCAGGGATGACAAACTAGATGCTGAAACATCTGGCCTTGCAGGTAAATGCTGCTTCCAGGTGAAAACCTAGCACCCCATGTCTTGGTGTGTCTGTCTCCTGTCTGTGGGATGCAGTAACTGCTGTCCTGCCTCACCGCGGTGGAGAGCTGTAATTTGCTAAGCACTGAAGGAGCTCAGCCCCAGCAGCGATGGCAGCTGAGATTGTCACTCTGTTTAGAGGCGCCAAACTACCCCTAAACTGCAGATCTGGATTTCAAGTGTCATCTTGTTTGGAGATAGGCCGTGGATCGCACTTGGTCATGATCAGATGTGCTGTTCCGAATGTGGTTGCAGGAAACTATCACCTCTGCCTGCCCTTTCTGCTGCTTGGGTGGAGTGTCCTGCCCTGGCAAGGGAGCTGGTGGCACAGCTGGGAGTCACTGGGTTTGTGATGAACTGCTGGAGGACTCAGTCCTGGTGCGGATGGAGGAGTGCTCGTGAGATTGGTTGCAGCAGCAAAGCTTACAGCATAGCCTCGGTCAGAAATGCGGGGAAGAACAGCTCAGACAGGACTTTCTCAGCCTCTTGAGGAGCTGGATTCGCAATAGAGCCCTGACCATTGCTACAGCATGGCACTCTTCTGTCGGTCACGAGACAGTTAATTTCCATTTTTCTCCAAGCAGGAAAAAGCACAGAGGTAAAAAAATCTCAGTGATTTCAGTCAATTAAACTAAAGCCTACTGGGTCTGTTGCTTTTGGATTTTTTTATTTATTTTATTTTATATTTTTGTAAATGAGTCTTCCAGGGTCTTCGAGCACTTACCATGGGGAGTGACAATCACAAGCCGCTGCTTCGCCTCTCCCCATGCTGCCTCTCCACAGGAACTCAAGAAATCTTAACATCCCATCAAAAGCTAATTACATTCTGACACACCAATTGGAGACATCGAGAGATGGGGGGAGAGAGCAGCTTACATAACGGTTTTAAAATTACATGGAGCATGCTGAATATTTGGTGCTATGAAGCGCCAACAGTTCAGAGCAGCAGAGGGAGAAGGGGAAGGGGAAGGAGTTATAACAGGATTTGTACTTGAAACCCACTACAGGTTGTAGGTGCAAGACCTGATCCCGCACCTTGTATTTGCTTTCAATCATTGCAGCCTTTTTTGAAGGGAAAGATGCCCCCAGCCTTCCCCCTCTTGGGTCTCTTTCTACCCATGGGATCAAGGCATCACTAGAGCAAAGCGGGTGGTTGTTATCTCCATGTCCTCTGGGAACCCCCTCCAGGTCCCGATAAACAGAGACAACCCCTGTCCTTGTCTGCAATCCCAGAAGGAGAGAGGGGAGAGCTGAGGGCAAGGTGAGGAGTCCAAGAGTAACTGGGCAGAAGGATCCGTCCAGGGCTGTTCACTGCAAAGCTGCCAATGGTTAAGGGCTGGAAGAGACTTTTGGAAAGTGCCCCTGCATAGTCATCCTCTTCTTGTGTCCTTCTCAAGGCATTTGCTGTTGGCCACTCCTGAGGGCAGGACACTGGTTGAGATGAAATGATTGCACTTGAGCCTGGAGCTGGAGGTTATGGTGGTGAGATAGAGGAAAATTGTATTGCTTGGATTTTTCTGGCCTTTTTCTGATCTGCAGCGCTATGATCCCAGCCTGTTTCAGCCCTAAAACATGCTGAGAGGTGGCAGACTCCCACAGGCTAGAGACTTTGCACATCAGCAGCTCTCTAGAGACCCTGGGAAAGTGAGACTTACCAAGCAAGCCTCTGAAAAAAATATTTGGCTCCTTGTCCTCAAACTAGTGACGAATCCTCACTTTTGGCTCTTGAGGACCTGCATTGCAGCCACGGACACCCATCGTGCCGTGGGAGAGCAGTGGTGCATGACCCAGCTGCGGGGCTGCAGCGTTCACCCCACCTCGTCCTGGAGAAGGTTCTGTTTTCTGAATCAAGCCGACCAGCTGCCCAAGTACCAACGTAATTCTTTCTTAATGTTATTGGCTGGGCTCAGGAGCATGGCAGGAGGGCTGTGGCTGACCAGGCAGCAAATTAACTGGAATTTCATTATCTAATAATTTATATGATGCCTATGTATTTTGGCAAGACACCTTCATTAATAGAAGATGCCCTCTGTCCACCGACTACTGGTTTCCCAGGGACCTCATGCGATGCTTCCCTTTTTAGTGACCTTCATAAAAGAGAGAAAAATGCTCCTCATTTCTCTTGATTTTTATAAATGGGTTTTGTTCCCTTCTGCTTTGCAAGGATTTGTTCCTCTGGATTAAAACACTACAGGCTTAAATTTCCCTCAGTTCTGCTGTAAATCAGGATTCCCTCGCTGGGTGTGGCTTGGACTACAAAAGCTGCTGGGGAGCCCAAGACAGATGCTAGTGTGGCCTTGCCTCTTCGGTTTGGTGGCCCCAGACTGCAGGATGAGCATGGTGTCAGCGGGTAAGTGCCAGCATGCATGTATGAATGCCAACCAGGAGCAATGGCCAACATCTCAGCTGCTTGTGTAGAAGCCCTCAGAGATGATGCCGGGTCCCCTGACTGTGGGCATGGTGCCACCACCACTTCGCCACTTCTCCTTCGTTCTGGCATGTGTCTTCACTCAGGACAGTGCAAGGCATAGCAGGATGTCACCTGCCATGTCCTGTGAGGAGGGTGGCACGTAGCAGGCTCTAGTGAAGACAAAGGCATCTTTGTGTGACTTTGGCATGTTGTCTCCCAGATCTCTGACGCTTTGCTTTTGCTGTCACCCAGCCTGCTGGACCCTCTTGCAGTTATATCTGTCCTCCTGTGGGGACAGTGGCAGTAGCAGAGAGACCTGCTGGCTCCTCGGGATGCTTGAGACTAAGCTTCTTTGAGGTTTTTCTTAGCTGAAGAAAACAAAGGCTCATTAAATCCATCTCTGAGCTCTGGTGACGCTGAGAGGTGACATCAATGATGTGACTCACAAACCGCCAGCAGAAAAGCAGCATCCAGGAGGATGGGTTGGTGCCTTGCGCTGCCAGGAGGGGAGAGGAGGGAGGGGGCACCCTGCAGCCCTGTGTGGGTGTCTGGAGGCAGAGGCTGTGCCAGGCGTGCAGACACCTATCTCCTATCCCCTCCTTCTTGGCGTCCTTCTCCCGCCCTCGCAGCCTGGGGAAAAGCTCTGCTGTAGGTGCAGGAGCTGGTGGGGGTGCACCTGGAGCCTCCCGCCATGGGGCTGGGAGCCCATCTTGCCACCATGTTTTCATTGCACTGTGACCCCAGTAAGCTTGGGTCCATCTCCAGGTGCCAAAACTTCCCAGATCTGCTGCCATCCCTTCTCCTGCGCACAGCAGGGATGGCACTGCCGGCTCTGGGCATTGGCAACAGCTTCTTCTCTTACCCAAGGGAAACGGCCAGCCCAGCCTGGAATGAGCTTCCTGGCAATGCAAGTTCACAGATTTACAGCCCTTACGGCGTGGATCATACCTCATGTACCCATGGACAGTATGATCCAAGACCTCTGCATCCTGGGGATCGCCATGCTGCCTGGTGGCTGTTGCCTCCACAGTGGGTCATTTGTAGGCAGGGGCTAAACTGCTTGGTGGTTTCCCTGCTGTGCATCAGACGGGGGCACCAGTTTTGCCCAAGCTTGGTTGGGAATTAATCAGCTGTCATTAGTGAAGGGCAAAGTCTCCATGGAGTGACAGGCAGGGACAAGCTGTTCCCCTTCCCATCCTCCCCCTCTGACTGATTTGCAAGGCAGTATCAGTGAGTTGAGTATCTCCATTTCCTCATGCTCGAGGGCTGCAATGAAAGCCTCTCCTGGAGAGATAAGGGTGCTCCAGAGCACCACAGTATCAGCGGTGCCAACTGGCGCATGACATGGTAATGAGGGTTGGAGAGCCAGCCGAGCGGCTGCAGCCAGAGCCCGCCCCAGCTTCGCCTCGCTACTGAGGCTCTTCTCTCCCTGCGCCACCAGAAGGACACTCCTGGTCCCAGGAGAACCATGCCCTCAAGGGACAAGGCATCTCAGTCCCTTTGCACCGCAGGATGCATCTCCCTGCTTCGAGCACGTACTTTCCTTCCTTTTAAGTAGAGCTGAGAGGAGCGAGGGTGTAAGGTGGAGGGGGGAAAGTGGCAAAGTTTGACTCATAGTCTCTGTTTCAGAGGACGGTGGGGGGGTGTGTTGGGGCTGGGAAGGTTATAGTCCAGGTCCTGTCTGATCTCCCTTGCTCTTTTGGCATCTTTGAAGGACGCTATCCTGTAGAGCTTGAATCAAAAGATGCTGCAGTGACTGATCATGTTACCTGGACGCTGCCTGTGCCAACATTGCTACATCGGTCCAGGGCTCGGGCAAATGCCCAGACTGAGCTATTCTGCTCTGTCCCCCAGGGGTGCCCAGCACTGGTGCCTGGCTGGTATTTGCTGGGTAAACAAAATGTAAATTATGGCTCAGCCTGGCCTTTTGGAGTAGTATGAACTGCACCCAGTAAAAGGAGGATAGGGACTTTGTCTTGGGTCAGTAATAATTAGGGTCTATGTTAATTAGTCTCACACAACCAGTGGGTCACTGGCTCCGTTCCGGTGCACTCTTCTCTCCTCTGCAGCACCAGTCGCTTTTAATTCTGTAACACCAACAAAAGGAAAGGATTAAACTGAAGCTGAAAGCCAGCAATGCATACAGCTACAGTTTTCTGAGCAGCAGGAGAACCTGGTATGGACCTAATCAGGGTCCCTTTGATGTTTCTGAAAGGGCCCTTATGAGCATCTGGCTGCCCCGGGTCCCAGCCTGGGTCCCCCCTAATAAAACCCTTTCTGCCCCCACTGTTCTCTGCGACACAATGGGAGCTGGTGGGTGCTTCCCAGGCACAGGGCAGGTGAGTTTATTTGGTCCTGCTCTCGCAAGGATGCTTGTCTGCATGCTCCTCTACCCCTTTGTAGATGGAGGGACTCCCGCAGAGTGGATGAGACAAGACAAATGCTGAATTTCTAATCTTAAACAAGTGGAGACAGACTGAAAAGGGGCTAAAGAAATGGATAGAAGAGCACGTAGGGGGAAGGATGGATGGGTGGTGGGACCAATGGCCAGTAATGTGTAGGGATGGATGGATGGATGGATGGATGGATGGAGAGAAGATGGTGGTGGTACCAGACACTGGTCAAAGGGGCTAAAGAAATGGATAGAAGAGCACGTAGGGGGAAGGATGGATGGGTGGTGGGACCAATGGCCAGTAATGTGTAGGGATGGATGGATGGATGGATGGATGGAGAGAAGATGGTGGTGGTACCAGGACACTGGTCTTGGTCCTGGGGAACGATTCCTCCGTGGACCCTGCAGGCAATGGTGGGTGGTCCCTGAGCTTGGGTGCGTGTAGCTCCCAGGGATTTTAATGCCAGGGAGCTGGTGCGGGAGCTGGCTGGTCTCACTTGTGGCGGGTGCTTGCTGCTCATGCTGCCCCACAGAGCCTGCCTGTGAGCCCGCTGCTGGCAGCCTGGGTGCCAAATGGCTTTTTCATCTACTGACAGCATTCCCAGAAGCGTGTGACACTTTCTCCTGGGCTCTGCAGGAGGGGCCTGGGCACACGCCATGCTCATTTACATTCTCTGGCTAATTAAAAGAACCAGGGCTTCTTTGTAGTGTGCAAAGCCCTGGAATGGCTCCAGGGCCCCCAGTCACGATCCGTGGGCCTGGGCTGGGACACAATGCTGATGCAGGGTGGCCGTGGACAGGGACGAAAGGACTCCGTAAGAGCAGAGCTTGGTTGGTGCCTGCGGCAGAACACAGACACTGCAAACAACTACCCTCCTGGCTCTGCCTCTGAGCAAGATTCATTCATCTGGCTGTGGCAGAGAGGCTCTCCCTACCTGTCTCCTCTCTCCCTGCTTCTGTGTGTCTTGAATATTGATGGAGACCATCTCTCCCTGCTGCAGGATGCCTGGAGCCAGCTGACACCAGGAGGATTTGCAAACACATCGAGCGAGGCCAGGAGGCACACGAGTATCTCCTGTCCTGAGCTGGAAAGATTTGTCCTCTGAGGCCTGGCGGAGAGGGTGAGAGATGTGTTTTTCCTGCTTTCCTGTAGCAGACGGGCTGTATCATAGCACACGTCAGACCTGTAGCTCTGGGGGATGTTGCCTGCAGATGGTGCCGGTGCTGGATGTGCGGAGGTCAGGGAACGAGCGGGGAGCTGCGTGCCTGGAGGCTGCTCCGGGTTCGGCTCCTGGTATCACCGTGAGCTTCAATTTAGGGTCTGTTTGCACTGTGTACTGCAACCTTGTGCTGAGATATTAGCTTTCAGCAGCAGTGTGACCATGTTGGCATAATGCTGTGGCCGGGTTAAGGAGCCCTGTGTCTCTAACAAGCCCATAGCACCCTGCCAGCGATGGTGGTGGCTTCTCTTTCTGGCTCTGGCCCTGGTGACTGCATGGAGCAGCACAATGTGGGTCCTGATGGTTTGAAAGGGCTTTATCCATCCGCAGTGTCAGCAGGGTTTAGACGTCAAAAAATCTGGGCTTTATCTCTTTGTGCCTAAACTTTCCTGTCAGTCCCTAAACTTCTCACCCTCACCTCAGCCATCACGTCACCTGCCCCAAATGAGGAAACTGAGGCATCAGGTCCTATCCATTATTTTTATTGACACCCCCCCACACCTATCCATTATTTTTATTGACACCCCCCCCACCACCACCACAACCCCCCACAAAAACAAACAAAACCCCCCAACTAAGGGATAATCACCTTTGCATCAGCCAACTGCATTTTTCCAGGCAGCAGTTTGATCCCAGATGATGCCCCAACTCCGCTGCTCTCCAGGCACGTGGGGGTAGCCTGCGCTAATAAGAGAAGAGCACGGCTGTGCTGTCTGCGACTAAATATGGTGGCTTGGGTTTCATTTCTTTCTCTTTCTGTCCTTGAGGTTTGTATTTGTTTGGCTTAAGCATAAAGGAGTAGGTAGTGTTTGATGATCAATGACATGGGTGGGGGACTTGAACTTGAGTTGGGATTTTCCAAGACACTAGGATGGAAGGGTGGCGGGCAGGAAAAGCTGCCCCATTACCAGAAACGAGTCATTCCGAGGCACAGGGATGCATCTCTTAAAGAGGGTGAGATTGAAACTATAAACCCATGGATGTGTCCCGATCCTTTGCTAAAATAGAGGATGAGCAGGTTGGTGTGCCGGCTGCGGGGTCTGCTGGAGCTGAAGGCACGGCATCCCTTGTGGGATGCTTGCTTTTCGTACGGGAGTGTATGAGGAACTCTTGCATCTAAGGGGAACGGGTTACAAATTGCTAGCAAAGTTCATGCAGCCCCACTGCAAGGTGGCGGAGTGGGTGGGAGCGATGCACCAAAGGAGGGGTTTAAAAGAGGAAAGCGTCTGAAGATTTCAGCTGTACAGGACGCTCTTTCCAGCTTGCTTGGGCAATTTTCTGAGGCACCGCAGAAGTAAAGCTTGCTGGTCTGCGATTGTGTTTCCTCAGTATGAAATTCTCCTCTCTGCAGTGGGAGAACTTTTAACTAGAGGGTTTTAGCAGCAAGGAAAGATCCCGATTTTTGCAGAAATCAGGTTTGCGTTTATGAACCATTGCCACTTGTGGGAAATTATTTTGTCAACTGTGTAAACACATAAGTCTAGGATGGTGACAGGAATTAACCTACATCCCAATGCAGGGACATGATGTGGGAAAAACAGATGCTGAATCAGAGAAATAACCGAAGAAGTTAATATCCTCACTGAGGTAGAACTGGAAATAGGGATATGACATTTACATTTTGCCACTGACCTAAAACATTTCAAAGAACAGAGAGTCAGATCCCCAGATTTGTAGGTTTTTTACGGTCATGACAGTCTGGTTGGCCTGCCCAACACGGGCTGATTTTCATGAGAAAAGGAAGGGAAGAACTGCAAGCAATTCTCTCCCTCCAAATTATGTGTTGCAAATTACTGACAATCAGGACAGAAAGTTTTGCAGCAGAATTGATGATGTTGTGAGGCTCGGAACTGGAACCCTACCGGTGATTTGGAGAGAGCTGGAAATTGCTTATGATCTCATGGTGTCAGGTGTCTCATTTACAATAAATAAATACAGAAAATACACCCCAGACAATTGCTGTCAGATACCGGGAGTCATCAGGCAGAGAGCTCCCTCAGAATTTGGTATTTAGGTCAGCCGGCTTTAGCTTATTGGAAACTGCAGGCAGATAAATTTCAAGGACTTTCTGAGTCAGAGCTGCGGTATACTGAAGACATTCAGTTGTTCATACGGGGTTTGGGTCAGTCTGTAAATGAATAAATGAAGCGCGGAACTGAGCAAAAGCCACTTTCAAAATTTCCCATGAAATTAAAAAGCAAACCTTCAGTTGTTTTCTTTCATTCCCATGAACATCAAAGGCAGTGAGCTGTACTGGTGAGCCTGGCGGTGGGTTCAGAGAGCCTGTACGGCACTGAGCGGAGTGTTCCTGGAAAGGGCAGGGCTCATTTGCAGCAGTTGAAACAGAAACATAGAAATCCCACTTTGTTCCCGTTCGTCCTGCAGGGCTGGAGATGAAACATGCTGGCAGAAGTGCTGCTGGAAGCGCCAATGCGATATATCATTGCGTCTCAGCAATTTCAACCCCCGTTAATTTGTAAACATAAGTATTCACGGTGGAAAACCTGATTTGCAGAACTCTGCTCGTCTAATGGAAGAGAAAACAGGACCGTCCAGCCTCTCTGCTCTGCCACACCTAATCAGCGTGACTCAAAATCTAGAGACCAAATCCTCGTGATGAAAGGCTTGTGGACGGCCCGTCACCTCTGAACCAAAGCTCCTGCTGGCGCTAATTCCACTGACGTCAGCGCCGACGTCCCCAGCAGAGAATTTGCTCTCCAGAATTATTCTGAGCAATTGTTTAGTGAATAATTCTGGATAATGAAAATGCAGAGGGGAGGAATTGGAAAGTTGTTCGCTGTCAATTCACAAAAGAGGAGAAATGGAGGAATTTATCATGTCAATGGTTTGCCTATGAATTATTCACTCACTTCACAAAAAAAAAAAACCAAACCCTTTCCCCCCAAACCCCCACCCCATCCAAGATGAGGTTCGCTGGCTTTGTTGTAATGTGTTTTTGATGTGCTGGTTGCCGGTAATGCCCCCCACCGGCTCCCGCATGTTGAATTACACATCGCACGCATGACACGTGAGTCCCGCTGCTTGAGGGGAGGTCGTCCCCGAAGCAGCGAGGGGAAGTAAAACAGCAGTGCTAAATCCAGGAATGATGCCAGAGAAGCTATAAACAAGTGGAAAGACTATTAGCAGCATATAACCTAATGCTGCTGTACCAATAATGGGAGGAGACTATGCATCAGCAAGGGACATTAGAGCAATGTTTTACTGTCTCCATGCTCCTGAGCATCCATTTGGCAGCAGGAAGGGAAATGCCATTGAAAAGGGGTTGACGGAGGGAGGTAGAAGGAATACGCTGTCGCGGAAGATGGAAGGTGAAGGAGGGTGGGATGGGAAAGGACGAATGGATGTTTTTGGCTGCTGTTTCTATGGTGTGCATGCTCAAACAGAAAACCTTAATCAGAGGGTGGGCAGAGATGAGTCGAGCCTATGGACCGGTGTCTTTGAGAAGGGGAAAAGGCAGCACCAATCCTGATGTGCATCAGTGCTGAACCTGCAGTTAATTGCATGCGTCTGATCCTGCTTGGAGATGGGTGCGCTGAGAGCCTGGAGCACTTTGCTCCCAAACTGGGGCTGGGAAAGTAATCGAGGGAGTGGATAAATGGTCAGGAGGAGCATGTGTTTATTTTTCTTACACTACTATTTAAACGTGCATTAATTTAGCTAAAGATACTATTTAATACCCCATTTAAGTTACCATAGTAAGAAATGTCCACACAAGGGCTTTCCAGGTGTTTGCTGAATTAGTTTGAAACCTCAACTTTAAAGTGGTATAATTTACTGGAAGAGGCAAGATCTTACTCGCATTTTCATAAAATAATAGTGCTAAAATTGAGCCAATTTCTTAAGAAGCTAAGCTTATAATGCTAAGCTGAGTTTTCACTAAAGGAAGACACACATTTCCAAACTGGGGCTGGGAAAGTAATCGAGGGAGTGGATAAATGGTCAGGAGGAGCATGTGTATATTTTTCTTACACTACTATTTAAACGTGCATTAATTCAGCTAAAGATACTATTTAATACCATTTAAGTTACCATAGTAAGAAATGTCCACACAAGGGCTTTCCAGGTGTTTGCTGAATTAGTTTGAAACCTCAACTTTAAAGTGGTATAATTTACTGGAAAGGCAAGATCCTTACTCGCATTTTCATAAAATAATAGTGCTAAAATTGAGCCAATTTCTTAAGAAGCTAAGCTTATAATGCTAAGCTGAGTTTTCACTAAAGGAAGACACACATTTTAGACTAAGAAATGAGACTAGAAAAAAAAAACAACAACAAAAGCATGTTATCATCTATCACCCGCATTACATTTGTACTCTCACGCCTTTCTTAAGGTCTTCTCAGGGCTGGTCTCTGTACAAGCATGGAGTGAGATGTTGCTCCTGCCTCACAGCCCACATAGAGGAAAATTGAACGAGTGCAAAGGGACAGGACCAAGAAATAGCTCTGACAATGTTTTTACAGTGCTTTGCATTTTCTTCTCATGCCCAGGCTGCGGAGGAGATGCTTCCCTGCATGAAGATCGGAGGTGGCTCTGGCGCTGGGATTCCTCCTGCTGAGTAAGTAAAGAGAAACACAATCGCACCCATCATTAATTCAGAGAGCGGGGGAGTGCCACGTGTTGTTTTTGTAAATACAGTAGACTCTCCTACGTGGTAACAAATTGTGGGAGAGGTGTTGTATTGCTCCTCAGTGACTCTGGCTGTTGCTGGATGGATAAGTCGGTTCACGATGGGGGAAAATGTTCCCAGGGAAGTGTTGCTTGTAAGCGGCTATTGATCTTATGAGAAGCTGCAGAAAATGTGTGTCTGAGGTATCACATTCATTTCTGATTTCTCTTTTGATGTTGCCCATGGTTCAGTGGAAGGATCCTGTGGGGGGAGGAAATAAACATTGGGAAATAAGTTTTCATTAGGGTTCGTGTCCTTGGGGAGACAATTGAGGAGGCTCAGTTTGGTGGTCCCTGGGCTGGCAAAGTTTATCCTTTCTAGTTAAGACCAAATGTGAAAGGATTCATTCCAGATGAGTGTGTGTGAGCAGGGCCAGGACAGGAGGATGCTGGCAGGCAGGTCCATAGACCAGTTTTACAGTCACAACCTGGGGTTAAATGGGCTGAAATCAGCATGCAGGCTCTGCCCAGGCAAGAGGAAAGGCTGTTTGTTGACGTCCCCATTGGCTCTGTCCTATTTAGCAGCACCCAGGTGTGAACATCTAGCATTACCAATCTGGAAAGAAAAACACATGGTGCCTGATTTCCAAGAACCTTTTGCTGTGTTACTTTAGTCAACAGGTTGGCCTCAGGGTTGGGTAGGAGCTGCTGGGGTCAAGCTGGGGAGGTCTGTCCTGTCTTGTTACGCGGGGCTGTGGCTCAGGGCAGGACCAGCAGAAACGTGTGTTCCCATCTGCAAAGCAAGCAGCTGGAACTGTAAAGTGAAGGCTGCCCTCGATGAGGACTGAACGGGGACAAAGCACAGCAACTGAGCCAACACTGCCTTGTACTACACTTTCATGGTACGTCTTCTCTCTGCAGGTGAGGAAAGGTCGCTGCTCTTCAATTATATCTGGCTTCTGAAGACAGCACACTTCCCTCCCGTTCCTCTTGATTCAGCTCTGACACCATAACAGAAAATGAGGAATAACAGGTTCAGCTCAGTCTGCTTCACACAGGTTTGGTGCACTGCTCTTCGTGGGAACTTTGACCTGGCCAAGACCAGCGGGTGCCGAACCGGTTCTCTTCTGGGTGCCACCCCACTTCGTCTTCACAGCAGAGGGTCCCCTTCTGCTCCCAGGATCAACAGGGAGTATGTCCTTTGCCAGGGGAATGTCTCTGGGTTTGCTTTAGACACAACCAGGAGATGAACGACGAGGGTCACTGTTGCGCATCTAAATTTCCCCATCCCTGGGAAGCCTGTGGGAATGTTGTCCCTGGGACAGGATTTCAGGACATATCTTCATACAAGGCTTGCCTGTCATTAGTGAAGATGCTGTACGACAGCCGGAGAAAACTTTCTTTCCCCAAGAGAGTAAGAAGGGGGTTGTGGAAGGAAAACAACTTTTTTCTACACCCCCCCCTCCCCCCCAATTTATCTGTCCAGTTTGAAGGCTGGGCCAAGAGGAGAATAGACGAGATGGCAGAGTGTGCAAGCGGCAGCAGAAAGCTGTGTGTGGGGCTGCATTCAAACCTCCATACGTTAGAAAGGCCTTTGGGGGTGTCACTGCTGTGTATCGTAGACCTGCATCTCCGCACAGCTGTGTGTGATGGGGCATTTGGGTTTTGTATGTGAGGAAAGAGGGAGTTAGAGCTCCGCCAGCGAAAGGTGCATGGAGATGGTGTGCTTGATTTCCCTGGGCTGGGAGGAGCTGAGCAGGGGAGGCCGGGCTTTGTGCAGGCAGACGTGTTAAAAGGAAAGTGAATTCTGTGGGGTAAAGATAAAAATAATCACGTGTATGGGGCGCTTGTGTGTATGCATGCATGTGCATGCCTGGCGAGACCTTACAAGGTGAGAAATAACACCATGTGTCATTAATTTGGGAATATGTTGGATATTTGGGGCTAATGTGTCTCACGGATCGGTGTGTTTGGATCATGCAGGGGAGGGGTGCTGTGCCCCGGTGCTGCACACAGGGTTAAATGGTGAGAAGTGCGTGATCAGGGATAAAAGTCTGAAGGATGAGCTGATTTTCCTGGGAGTCCCCACTCTCTCCCATCGTTTTGCTGCGGCAGCCTGCGCAGTCTTTTATTGGCCCCATTAAAGCCAGTTGTCTGTGCAGGGATTGATTTCAGAGGAGCACAAAGTTAATTCATTTCCAGAATGAAAGACTCCATATACATAAAACAGTCTCTGTCTCTCTTCCCTCCACCCCTCTGGATAGGTGAGCCTGAGTATTTCATGCCATTTCCTTACAGCTCTGGAAGCCCTTACTGAGATTACAGTGAGGATAGAGACTGTACTTCACCTGCATGTAGATTCAAGGATAAAACGACAGATGTCTTTCATTAAACATCTCCAGAACGAGCTGTTCAGGAGGCAATATGTATTCAGACACTATCAATATTTCATAAAGCCGTAATAGATGTTATCATAGATCCTCCATCCAATATTTATTGCACCATAATCACTGATACATTGCACCAGGACTCTCCATCCACCCTCCCCTGCCCGTGCCCCCATAAGACATGCACCCAGGTACACAGGATTTAAATGAAGTGCAAACCTAGTGCCACAATAAATTTGAAGGAGTTTGAAGTTGTTTCTTACTTCAGGCACTTTCAGGCCCAACAATAATGAAACAAATCTGCTTGCAGAAGGCGTTTTTATGGAAGGGTTTCAAAGTGAGTTGGCTCAGTGTAAATCTCTGGGTTGAGGCCATTAGAAAGCATTTAAGCTGCAGCGAGGCAGCGGGCTGTGTCTCCAAGTCTGTGGGTGTTGGAAAGCAAAGGCCTAAAATTAGCAGCCTGGAAAATATGAATCCTTTCGGGAGTCTGCTGCTAGGTCAACACAGGTAGGAGACACCTGAGTATGGCTGGAGCTGGACCCTTGCCTCCCTGATCCCACCAGCATCCTATTGAGCTTTCTGAGCAGCTGTAGTGCTTCCAGGGGAGCTAAGTAGGGAAAGAATTGGACCTGAAAGATTTGTAGTCGGGATTTTCAAAGGAGCCTAATGGATGAAATTTTATAGCTGGTGTCGCTCAGGAGGTCAGACCCCTGGTCGTGATAATCCTTTCTGCCCCCAAAGCCCATCAGTCTAAGGGAGGCCAGCTGTCACCCTCTACACTTATTCTTAAGTTGGTCAAACTTCTCAAAAGCAGTTGGCTTCGTATTACAGGACATCCTAATGGATGAAGTGGAGCCATCCAAAATCAACATGGTGCACATTAAATAAATGGGGTTTGTAATCGGTTTCCAAATGGAGTCCTAAAAGCAGATTCCACATCAAACAGCTTTGTTTCTTGTGGAGACCCTAAATGGCTGGTCTTGACCCCATCCCATTTAATGTGCCCAGCAATGAGCCAGGGAAAAAAAGAGAAGAATCTGTTAAACCCTCACTGATAAATGTTGAAAGTGACACAAAGACTGGGGAAGAAAAGCGGCCCTTGCCGAGCCACAGTTAATGATATAGAGCCTCGGGTTTGCTTGGCAGCCCTGGGTCAAGTAAACATGGTATTTTGGTATGGTCAAATGTCAGACCATTCATCTCACTTAACTGAGGCCATCTAAACGTTAGGTATGTGGGGTCTACTCCTAGTCCTAGGAAGGGTGGAGGCACCTCCAAAGCACGAGTTATTCATTGTACCTTAGATATCCCTTAGAGTGGAATGAATTGCCTCTGGACAACGCCTGTTTCTCTCTATTGACAGTGGAGACAACTTAGATGAGTAGCTTACATAAAACACGTAACTCTTAGATAGTTAAAGCTGGGGAAGGAAGCCTAGCTGTGGAGCCAGGGAATGCAGACAATAATTGCAGGATCAGGTAACTGATGACTCAGGAAAGCCCTGGGGAGACAGTAGGTCACTGATGAGCAATTTGTGATCCTCCGGCCAGTTTTGCATAGGAAGGTTATGTTATCCCTGTACTTGGCACAGTATCCACAGTTCAAAAACGGTGTGGAAATATTGGAGGAGATTCAAAGAAGAGCCAGAAAAAGACTAATGAATAGGAAATCGCACCTTTCAGAGAGCAAATCAAGGAATGTGATCTGCTTAATTTAGCAAAGAGAGGGTAATAGCTGGCTGATGGCACCATTACACCTGCAGGAAGAGAAATGGTCGCATTAGAGAGCTTCACAACATGGCAGGGAAAAGCTGCACAAGCATCAGCGTCTGGATGGCTTTGCCAGGACAGCCCAGCCCAGGAGCAGGGTGGTGTTTTTTAACAGCGAAGGAAATGATTTGGTCATATTGCTGGATTTCTCATCACTGGATGTTTTGGAAGCAATTAACTCAAAAACATCCTTTTTCAAGGTTATGCGATGCATCCTACTGTGTTTCTCACAGGGGTTTAAACAGGGTCATGAACTGTAGAAAATGCCTAAGAAACACCTACTTTACCGAAATTTTATCGTCTCTTCAGGCCCATGGGGCCCTGAGGGGAAGCAGACCACAAGGAATGTGCGCACGTGTGTGCAGGGGGAGGGGTGATTTTTTAGGATGTGTGAAAAATATTAGCCTAAAGGCTCACAGCAGTCTTGAAATTTGGAGTATAAGTGAGATAAGCGCCTTCCCTTCAAAATAAGATGCCCATGAAGACACTGGGTGCCGAGTGGGTTAGGGGACCTGGGAGAGGCTGGAGGTGCTGGAGAAGAGGAGGTCTGGGCTGGGGTCTGGGTGGGACTAGCATCCCAGGCAAGGCGGGACTGAGGAGCGCTTGTCTCCTGTCTCACTCCATTGCATCCCTTTAAAACAACACCCTAAAGCCAAGCATCACATCTGTAAACAAATGAGATTTTAGCTTTGATTCTCCGTAAATCACTGGAGCCATTTTCACTTTGGAGAGCAGTGTGAGGGCTGGAGTGTAATGAGCTGGTTCATGGGGCAGGCAGGGAACATCTTTATTTGACTCTTTCGGGCCTTGTGAGCCCCCAGGTTTGACTTTGAGTTTCTGTGAAACAGAAAACATTTGCTGATGTAAGGGAGCCTGAAATAACTAGGAAAGCTTGGGGGCTGCTGACACTCGAATAGATCCAAATGTCCTGGTATTGGGTTAAACTTGAATCTGAATATTTGTGTATGTTTTTTACAACATTTACTTGCCTCAGGGAGCAATTTGTGGAGCTGAAATAATCCAAGAGTTTGTGTTTTTTCTGTTGTTTGTTTGTTGTTTTTTTTTTTTCCCCCTGCCTGGTATTTCCACCCTCCAGGAAGCAAAAAGCCTTGGGAAGATTGGATCATGCATTATTTTTACCCTTGCAAATAGTTCCCAGGCGCGCGGAGCTCAAGCTGTGAAAAGTGCACAACGCAAGCTCTCAGTGTGCACCGGCGCTTGAAATGCCAACTGGGGAGCTGAGACTGGACCGTTCGTCTCACGGATAAAACCTCAGTGGGGCCCCAGCTGGGACCACGTCACCTCGAGGTGTCTTGGCAGAAACACAACCCCGCTTTTCCCGAACCTCACCCTCTCTGCATTGCTCGAGTGGGAAGATGCATGCCCCTTGGTTCCTTTGACTTGAATTTCAGATATCTAAGGAAGCCTGGCTCCCTGACAACTTGGCTTCATCTGCTTATTATATGTAACACATAACCTCCTTAATATTACACATGGCACGTTTAACTGCTTAATTTACTTCGGGAAGTATTGCCAAGTACAGCTATTCTGTTGACATATCATTTGCATGATAAACTAGTATATTTTAAGCCACAAATAGGATGCTTCTGTGAGCTATCTGTCTACGCTTTTACAGGCTACCAGCAGTATAGTATCTTCACTCCTTGAGTTAGAGAATGTAGCTCCACATCGTGCCTGGGGAGGGAATGAATGATCCTTTTGTGCGGGAGAGCAGAGACTCACGGCTTGTCTACATCAGGGAGTCAGGTGTTGTAGCTCTTTGTCGTGGTTTAATCTCAGTCAGCAACTAAGCACCACGCAGCCGCTCGCTCACTCCCCCCACCCGGTGGGATGGGGGAGAGAATTGGAAGAGCACAAGTTAGAAAAAGTCGTGGGTTGAGATAAAAACAGTTTAATAATTGAAATAAAATGATAATAATAATATGATAATAATAATAATACACAAAGCAAGTGATGCACAGTACAATTGCTCACCACCCGCCGACCGATGCCCAGCCAGTCCCCGAGCAGCGGCCCCCCCCGGCCAGTTTTCCCCAGTTTATGTACTGAGCATGACGTCCCATGGTATGGAATGTCCCTTTGGCCAGTTTGGCTGTGCCCCCTCCCAGCTTCTTGTGCACCTCCAGCCTTCTCAGTCGGTAGAGCATGGGAAACTAAAAAGTCCTTGGCTAGTGTAAGCATTACCTAGCAACAACTAAAACATGGGTGCGTTATCAACTTTGTTCTCATCCTAAATCCAAAACACTGTACCAGCTACTAGAAAGGAAATTAACTCTATCCCTGCCAAAACCAGGACACTCTTCTGAAATAAATTCTTGGATAGACATTTTCTTTGGACTAAAAATTACTTTTTTCCCCTCAGAACAACTATTCTTTTTTGGGTAAGATTGGAAATGATGCTTTTTCCCTAGACAAAGGTGTGGCCCCTGCTGTGTGACCAAGCCCCCAGAGAAGCTTACTGCAAGGAGCCTGCAGCTGGTGGCTCTGACTTGTGTAGACTTCTGCATGTGCAAATGCATTGCTGCATATGAGCAGACCCAATATGCCTATCCTGGATCCCAAATCTTGACACCCCCCCCAAACTCTTTCTTCTGGCACCATGTGTCTGCATGTCTGTCTGCACCTTCTCCTACCTTTTGAACGTAGGAGACACTGCTCCGGTGTTTGTCAGCTGCTAACAAGCGCGTATCGCTCCCTCTGTGCCCTGCTCGATGGGGCAGTGTCACCTTCCAGCTCTTCGTCATATTAGGCTTGCAGTCCTACAGCGCCCCGTAAAGCTTCGAGGCCTTTGAAAACTGAAGGCTGACATCTTGAAGTCTAATTTGACACATTTCCACAGGGGAAGCATTTATTACATTAGACAAGTTGATGCAGCTCTCAGGTTGGGAATTGCACTTATTTGCCGTAATAATGGTGTAAAGTCCTCTTCCTTTTATTGTGTTATCTCTCTTTAATCATGCAGAGACGCTCCCCAGTAATTTTAATCAAAGGCTCAAGCATCACTTATCTGAAGACTAATGACTCAACTCAATAAGAGGAGAAACTTTGAAGAGCTTGCAGTTGAGCTGGGAGGAGTGAAAAAAGGAGAGTTTATTTGAAACTTTTTTCTTTCTTTACATGTGTCATTATTTCACCTAATTTTAGCTGGAGAACCTTTGTGTGGCTGGTGAGCGGGGACGAACCACGTCTTGCTGCTTTTCCTGAATGTGCTGCGTTTAGGAACATGGCTGAGAGAACGAGACATACTTTCACAAGAAAGATATTCCCATTGGAAAAAGATGATGTGGACAAAACTGGTCTTTTCTATAGAGAAAAATGCCAGATTGTCTGAATCTTTTTCCTTGTTTGATGAGAATATTTGAAAGATATTTGGTTTGGGATGAACTCTTTTACCTTCAAATGCCACTTCTAACAAGAAAAGAAAGGGTCTTTTTGGACTTAAAACAGAAATTCTTGTGGAAGCCCCAAAACCTTGTAAAAAAACCCCAAAGACGGTATAAAAGGAGTTCACGTGAGGTTTGTAAATAAGAGCTTTCTGGTGCTGATTGCTGCTATTTTCCTGAAGTAGCTCATTGTCTATGCTGGAATTGAACTGTTCTGTTTTAGATTTCTTCGTAGGCAAATCCCATGGAGCTCCTGATGCAAAGACCATCTCTTTCCACCTGGCACAAAGGCTCTGCTTGGGATTTGCTGTGGTATAGCTTTCTGTAGGTCAAGATTATCAAAAGTGGGTGCCCAGCTTGTGATGAAGTGTGACTCCAGCTGCCAGGGGCTGGGAGTTTTCCAGCGATCAGGCCTTTTTAGGTTGTCTTGGCTACAGCAAGTAAAAGTGAATCTTCCAAAATTGCAAGTCCTGTTTGAATGACTTGCCCGGGTAGAACAGAGGGCTTCCTAATGGCAGGTAAACAGCATCGTCCCTGCTTTCTAGCTAGGGGAATTAGTGCATGGAATCAAGGTATTGCTTGGGGATCTCAATGTTGGAAGGAAATCAGAGGTCTCCAAGGCTACACGCAAACCAGTATGGAGATCCTGAGCCTCCTGGGGGGCTGGTTTTCCTGCCACATTGTCCATCCCTGCAGGACCTCCTGCCTGAGGAGCTCAAATCTGCCCATGAATTTTTTCTGCAAGTTTCTCTTCTTTTTCATGCAGCTCTGCACAGCCATGGCAGGAGCTGAAGTGCTGAATTCTGGAAGAGAAGCTTCTGCCGGGGGTGTTCGGGGATTGATGAGAAGCAGAAATGAACATTAATCTTTTGACACACCGTTCCCAAGAATCGTGTTTTTCACACTTGCTTGGTTGGGAGACCTCCTGAGAAAGACCTGGATTGAAATCCTCCTCACGACACAGTGGTCAAGACCAAAACTCCCTGGCCAGGACGTTACTGCTGCAGCTTCAGTGGCTTCTTCCAACAGTTTCTTCCTGTGGGACAAGAACCGGTTTCCTTTGATGGGAGAACATGGCCTAACCACTCTTCATTTTGCCTTCAAGCTCTTTCTTTGGTCACAGGGGTGAAGAAAAAAGGGGGACACTGAACAAGATCCGCTCTTTGAGTGGTTTTAGCCATTTCCACCAGGCATTTGGCATACTTGTGTGTGCACCCATAGACGGCCATGCTTGTGACCAATTCAGCACATGTGTGTTTTGTGCATGTGGGTTCCTTGCAGTGGCCCAGGATTTGTTGTCAAACCTGCACCCCCTGCCCCTGCCGGTGCTGGCTGGGGAAGGAAGAGACCCCCCTTGCTCTGCTCTTCTTTTTGCAGTGAAACTGATAAAGTGATGGGGGAGAACCTGCACAGAGGCAGGTGACACGTCTACATTATAGGATGTTTTCCAGGCGTTAAACACAGCCTGGATAATAACATCCAGTGGGGTGCTGTGTTTGCCGTGCGAGGGCTTCATTAGCGCAATACCCACCTGCCCAGGAAAAGAAGGAATCCTTTCAAAGCCAAAACCATGCAAGTGCCGCTTTTAAAAGCAATTGAAACTAAAACGATAGCTGCTCTAAAAGTGGCTGTGCTTTTGCAATGATGTGTCTCTCCTTACTTCACTGTGGTTTTGCAGATTCCCCTCTCCGGGCCTCTTTGCACACTGCAGTAAGAAGCTCTCTTGCTTTACGTCTTGGTGCTCCCAAATTTTGCCTGTGGGTTCCAGTCTTCCTCTCCAGGAGCGGCTGCAGTTTAGAGGTGATTTACGGCTGCTGGCGAGTCAGAACCGGTGGGAGCTCCTGGAATGGAGATGGCAGCCTGATTTGCTGTACTGATAAGTACGAGCCAAACACACCCGGAGATGCCAGATGGTTGTAGCGTTATCTATCACAGTGGATCTCTGAGCAGATGGATGCTATATAAACATTTCACAACTGTGGTATTATTGTTGATGCAATTACTATTAATACTATTTATAAGTATTATATTAACACAAACATAGCACTGTAATGATGAACACAAAGCATACTTAGCATGATTACTGGTCTAATAATTAATGACGTCTATCAGTAATACTATCTGCTATTACAAATAATGATGCAATGGCAACACATCTTGATTTCCAAAGGAAGGAGGGTTTGGGAGAAAGTTGGTGTGATGAGTCAGAGCCCAGGGAAAGCTGTGGGAGTTGGAGAGGATGCCCAGCTTCAGAGAAAATTGTCATGGGAGACTGAAAACCGGGGACATTAATGAATTGTGGGTCTTGGGAGAAGCAGTTTGGGGCTGTAGCTGTTTTCAGGCATTATGGCTCTGTACCAGCTATTTCTGAAACAGGATTTGCAGATTTCTGGGCTCTGAATTCAAGGTGGCCAGAGCATCTGGGCTAGAGCAATTTGAATTGTATGGTTTGTGCCTTAGTGCCAAAGAAAAAGTATTAATTGAGGGATCTCGGACCTGCTACTTGCCTGCGCTCTCATTTCAACTCTGCTTCCGACCTGCTGTGCGACTTTCCATAAATCTGTGCCTCCATCTGTCTTGTCTATTTTTGTTGCAGTCTTTTTTGGGCCAGGACTTGGCTCTGTGTCTGTGTGCAGCTCCTAGCACAACAGGGCGCCGAGTCTAATCAGGACCTCTAGATCCCGTAACAAAGCCGGTAATGAGATGACCGGAGATCCTGGTTGGAGCTCGGGGCTTGATGGTGGTCCAGTGGCAGGATTTGTCTGGCCTAACCTGAAACACTGATATGTGTTCAAGTCTGATCTAGTTTCCAAGCCCAGTGTTTACCTTAGAGCTGACTGTAGTATGAGATAATGATAGAATTTGGGTTTTGTTTTTTTTTTTTCCCCTCTCCAAAAGGATGATGGAGAGAGCTGAAGGTGTATAACTTAAAGTGCTTAACTTGTGCACAGGTTAGGGTGAATGAAACTCATCCAAAGTCTGGGTTTGAGAGAAGGGCCCATTTTCCCCTTAAGGTGTAAAACTAATTCAATGAGTTTAGAAGTGAGTAATTTTGCTGACATACACAGAGAAAAAAGCAAGCAGGTCTTTTAAGCACCTTCTTGCCCAGCGTGTCATGCAGTGGCATGTCCTCTGGTGTCTTGAGCCCCAGGAGATGGAGAGGACTAAGCACAAGCTCTCAGTGGGGGAATGGACATCCTTTGAATGCCTTTGCATGTCACGAAGCCCCTAAAGCTGCCTAGTACCAAGGTCTCTTCCCTGCAGGATTGTGCAGCCCTGGGACAGGCCCCTGAGAGAGGTGCTGAGCTGCCATCCCTGGAGATATTCAGAAGTTGACTGGACAAGGTCCTGAGCTAATGTTGAAGCTGGCTGAAGTTCCTCTGAGAAGGAGGTCAGACTAGAGACCTCCAGAGGTCCCTTCAACCCAAAATTATTCTGTGATTCTCTGACATATGTAAAAATCCCTTTTTGATGCACCTGAATCTTAAGGCATTTATATACCTTAAAAAAATCAGGCCTAGATCTTTCCGCTCCAATAGATCTTTTTGAAAAACCCAGGCTAGCCTATGAATGGCTTTAGACAATATTTCCCATCTATATATGTCAAACGCAATAAGGGAGTTGGAGGTTCCTGCCCAATACAACAATATGGGAAAGATTCATGGTATGTGCTTTACCCCCCACCCCCACCCCCCATGAACTTCTTGGCTTCCCAGCGCTTTGTTAATGTGCATTGATTATGTTCTGAGGAGTTTACTGCACTGTTATAAAGTCATTTAGGGATTTATTGGACTGGCTTTAAATACTGAAATTGAGTCATTGCCCTGACCCACTTGTGATGTGCCTGAGCCTAATGCCTAAGTTCAGGAGGGGGAGACTACAGTCCAGCGGTGAAAGGCCTCCCAGGAAACTTTATTTTGAAGGTAACAAATGGGTTAAACAGAGCTTGTTAAGGCACATCACTGCAAGCCTAAGAATACGCAGGAATCGCCTAATTTTCTCTTCCACTCCGCTTAATCAGAGATAATAATAGGATAGCAATAGGAATTCAGACCTGATGATGATGAGTGCCGTAGAACAAAACAGGCTGTGCAGGCAAAGCCCAGCTCTTCGCACCGGTGACAGGGGATGAAGGATTTTTCACTGAAGGATTTTCATTGAAGATCAATGGGACTTGGCTGTCTGCCTCCCATCATAAATTTGAATGTCTCTCCTTAGACTCAGACGATTATTGGTGAGACATGTTGGCAGTTTCCCTTCAAACAGAAGGGGGATGCCGGAGAATTTCTTAGAATTTAGGATTTGGCTCAACCCGAATCATGGGATGGGCCATTAGCCAAGAAAAATGTAAACCCTTTCTGGAAGGACCATTCATATTTTTCCTGTTTGGTTTTTTTGTTTTTTTTTTTACAGTGCATTGCTGCAGGGGCATGCTTGGGATTTCTAGCTGATACAGTCATAGTAGTAGTAGTAGTAATAATAATAATAATGATAATAATAATAATAATGGTAAGACACTGAGATGCGCACTGGCAGTTTGGTTCCTCCCAGCACATGGGCCAAGCTGTGAAGTTTGGCTCCCAGTCCGATGGCTCCCAGTGGTCTGGGGAGCCGAGCTCTGTGGTTGTGCTCAGAGCACAAATCAACTCTGGCATTTCCATTTGCTTTTGCATTCAGACTTTTGCTGTGTTTGGAGCATGTGGAGTTCCCATTTCCTACCGGTGGACCTCTCCACCAAGATGTGCAATGAAATCGTGTAAACCTGGGAAGACTGAGTCGGGCTCAGGTGAGTTCAACACTGTCGGAGATCATTTGGATGGCTTCTCATTCCCATGCCAACACTGTTTTGGTGGCAGGTCTGCTGTAATCAGGCCAGCTTAGGGTCTGCTCTAATTTACATCACTTGGCTACTTTATCCACACAGTGAGCTTGGAAGCGCTCCTGCTTTGCCACTCCAAAATGCACATTTATGCCAAGTAAAAACATCTCCACAAAGGACTCAATAATGTCCTGCAAGCACCATCGCTCTCTGATGTAGGGATTTCCTTTAATGCAGATACCTCAGCTGTGAGTCCACAGCTGGGGAGGTGAGTCCCCCTTCCCTCCACCCCACAGAGACCTGGGCTGCATCCAGTAATGAGATGAACCAAAACAGACCTGCAGAGAAAGGACAAGGCAAGTCTAATCTAGCCTTTCCAACATAAATGAGAAAAATTTTAGCAGCAGGAAAAAAAAAACCCTAAACCTCAATAAGGAGTTAAAATAAGTCAAGTAAAGCCAGCAGTGTGAGAGGAAGCCCTGACCCCCACGACTTTAAGAGTTCTGGGTCCCTCAGGTCTCATCACCTTGAGGTCCTGCAGGAGAAGGGCACATCTCACCGCAGCACAGGATGGTTTCTGGGTACCGTTGGAGCAGGTCTGACCCACTGAGGTTGGAGGGCAAGAGCCGGTCTTGCCGTCTCGGAAGAATTCAAGGATAAAAAGGAGTTTATTGCTCCGGAGGGGTGAGTTCAGGATGGCTCTCCTGGAAAAGGGGTATGGTGGTGATAAATCAGCTCTCAACCTTTTCACTGGGGGGGATGCGCTGTGGTGCTGCTGCGTAGCTGGGAGGTGGTCCTCCCTGCTGCAAAAGCTGTGGCTGGCACAGATGTTTACACCTCTCCTTCCATCCCATCTGAGCAAATAACCCCTCCTGGAGACAGAGAGGGACATATGGAGGGGACAGCACAAGATTTACCCAGGGCCAGTGCTCAGCGCGGTGAGGAGCATGGGGAAGGGCTGCGGGCCAGGGTCTCAGCTGCTATAAATTAACGTCACTCCATCAATGTCAGGAAACACATGCTGGATTATACCAGCCCTTTGGTTTCAGCTCCTGAGGCCCCGCTCGGGTACCGGCAGCTGAACTCTGCCTCCAGATTTCTGGAGCTGGGGAGTCTGCAAATGGTTTTGTGCATTCACCTCAGTGCCTTCATTTGGAAATGCTGGTCCAACACTTTATAACAGCTGCTTTAGTCTGGGGAGGGCAAGCTTTAGGTGAGGTCATGGGATACATTGAATTTGACCAAGATTTTTTCCATGAAAACATCCTTATTCTACTGGGTTTCTGTAAAAATTGAGATTTCTGCAAAATATCTCCCCCGTAAGAGTCAGTTTTGTTTGAAGTGTTCATTTCTTTTCTTCAGGAAAGTAAGAATAAAATACTTCCCTCTAGGCTGATGTTAAACTGTTTTGTCTGAGTTGCCACAAGTGGAGCTTTTTGGGTAAAAATCGTCACCTGGAATGTTTCTGACAGAAAAATCAGAATGGATTTAGTCAAAGTATTTTGCAAATTCATGTCGAATTGTGGCAACGAACAAAGAAACCTCTGCACAACACCTGGCATTCTGCCTTTCAAGATTTTTAAAATGAAATGAGCCTTAATTCAGGACTCTTTTTTTTTTTTTTTGACACTTAATTCCTTTTCACTAAAACACACACATGCATCTATAGAAAAAAATTAATCTTTTCAGTCTAAAGAATAGGTTTTATTCCTATCAAAATGGTTTTCTCCTCATTATTTGTATGGCAGCCAAATGAGAACTCAGGTATTTATGTGCCCCAAGGGAGATGCTCATGACCATGACCTCCTCTCTGGCCCAAGGACCACGATGGACTATGTTTCCTCTGTGGTTTAGGCTCCCAGGGTGCCAGCCCAGCTTTGGTGCTTGTCCCACAGCTTTTCTGGGCTGAATGGCAGCGTGGGCAGAGGCAGGTTGATGTCTCGCTGTGCCAAAATGAGCTGTTTTGACATATCTGAATGGAAATTGCATGGGATTCCAGTTCTGCCATTTTTTTTTTCTGCATGTTTTGAATTTTCTGTCCTCATTTGGGACAAGCAAATGTCAAAACATCAGTTTTGGATTTTTATTGCCTCTTGTCTCCGAGTCGCTCTGACGGTGCACTGATTTGCTCCCTTGTATCACCCAGGCTCGACAGATCGGGTGCACATTGTGCCGTAGCGAGACAGACAGCATCTCTCCTAGCTCCCGACTGCTCCCGTGAGAGCTTTTTCCACACCAGCCTGGAAATCGCCTGCTCTTTACTCATTTATTGAAGGCAGGTGCTCTGCAGTCTTCCTCCCTGCCTGGGTCTGGCAGCACAGCCCTGCCTAGAGCTGCCCACCAGTGTCTGGTCTAACCTCTGCTGCCTGCACCTGGAAATGGGGGGAAAAAGCACTGCCCGAACAAGCGAACAAGCCTGAGTGCAAATCCATCAGGAGGATGGGATGAGGAGCTGGGCAGGTCTTCCTCGGGTGGCTCTGGCTTGAATTGGTCCATCCCCATGGCAGGGTGGGCATGAAAGCCCCCAGCTCACCGCCAAGGGCAACCAACCCATTTCTTCCAAAGAAACTTTCTACACAGTTTACCTTTGTCCCCCAGTTAAACATGGAGACTTGAAAAGTCCATGCCATGGCATCCAATTCCCCAAACTCATTTATTTTCAAGCTGGGTGGAGGTACCTGCGGGCAGAGAACTGCCTGACCTGGATTTCTACTCTCCCTTGGCTGGGGAGTTTTGCTCTGCTGATGCCTAATTACATCCAGGCAAATGTTATTCGCAGAGCTGGGCTCCAATCTCAGCTTCTAAATAAAGCCATTTGCGTGGTGTGGAGGAAGAGGAATGAACGGCCACAGGACCATTAACGCTGGCAGGGGAGTTAATGAGTCCTAAAGAAATCCCGCTTTTCACTGGCTGCTTGGCAGAGTGGACCTGCTTGTAACAGTGGTCTATTCAACTGCATCCTTTCCCTCCTCTTTTTAAAGTTACTTAATATTTTATGAACATCTGTAGGGCAAGGCATTAACTTCCTTCTCCACACCAGCCCTTGAGAACTTACTTGCCATTTTTCTTGCACATTAAATGCTTTATGAGAGTGATTGTGAAACCTTTAGAGGCGCTTCCAGCGCAATCTTCCTCGCTGTCCCCTCTATACGGCGACAGCCAGCAGTGGGATGCATTGCTCAGAGGTCCCTCTCCCTTCACGTTGCAGGTGGCATCTAAAAATCTCCGATGGGGACCCTGTTCAGCTGCCCCTGTGCAAATGCAGCAAAGTCCCTGCTCTGGGGGATTGCCTGGATTGGATCTAACGCTGCCTGCGGGGAGGCAGTGATAGGCAGGGGAAGGTGCGGTGTTTGCTAGATGCGAGCTCGTGTTTGCTCAGGAAAGGTTTGCCGTCGGAGGGGCAGCATTAACAGGGATGACAGATGCGCACAGCAGTGCATCCTGACACATCTGCAACCGCGATAGCCAGGGGAGAGCTACGCTGGGATACCTGTGGTGTCTCTGTTTCCTCCTAAATGAATCCTAAATTGGCAGTGATGTAAAAGGGAGGGAGACAGGGATTTCTGGTTGTGACCCCTGTGTCTGTGCAGTTATTTTGGCACTCTGCAGGGAGCCCCAGTTTTGCTACTGCCTCATCTTTGAGGTGTTTATGATCCACTGGGCTCTGCTCTGAAATTACAGGTGGGGGAATAGGGTTGTGACGGAGGAATGGACTAGGACAAATGCAAATGCCAACATCTGCCTTTAATGCTGGAAGACAACTTGTTTGATTGTTCATGTCTCTCTGACTTCACTTTCCAGCTGCAGGGATGCATGGCAAGCACGAGCAGCTAGGGAAAGAGAAGCTCTAAGAGAATACTAAGAGAACATGGAAGAACAGAGATTGGTTTTTAAAACATATAAACGCGGGTATTCACACTGGAAATGGCATCCTAAGACTTACAGTGTTTCTTTTTAATACTGAGAGTGACGTGAACCAAAACTCATGTCCCATTGCTTCCCCATATCACCTGCAAGACCTTGCTGAGAAAGGGGAGTCACAAAAGGACCTGAGCCTGCAAGGATGGGTCCCAGTACCCAACTTCTGGGCTTTACCTTCTTCTGGATGCTGTACCCCAGATTTGGCCCTGAGAATATGGTGCTAAAGGGTATGTGAGCAGAGCTAGGATCCTATGAAAAGCCAATTTGCTGAGAGGGACCCCGGCTGCTTATTGTATCTGGCAAAACCTTCTGCAGCACCTCAGGGGAGACACAAGCTTGAAATCTTAATTAAAAAGCAGAAACTAGGGTTTCATGCTAGGCTGATATTGTGACTCTCTTCCCTTTATGGACAATTCTTATTCAAGCTCCTACTGTGTCTGTGGAATTGCTAATTTAAAGGAAGCTACAGATTTGTGCAGTGCAGGGCCTGTGTCAGCAGTGTTTAACATCAGGAGAATGGAGGTGTGTGCTGATCCCTTTTGTTGTTAGGAAATTTCTTTTTATTTCTCCCAATTCTTCCTTTCTTGCCATTTACTTCAGAAACCACCCAAAGGAACATTGTCACCATCTGGGGTGTGTGGAGAGAGCACCAATAAAATAAAGCATCACCATTCAGCACTAAAACTATGTTTATGGACAAATAGTGATAAGGCCTGTATCAGTAAAAGATACCAAATGGAGGCTTCCCAGTGCTGAAGTCTCCTTTGGAAATTTGCAGGGGGAAGGGGACAGAGTTGTTTGGACAAATGCACAAGCATCTCTGACTGAGAAGGCCGAGAACAGCATTTGAGAGACCTGCGATTTATTTTTTGCTTTGACACAAGCCTGGCGGAAACTTTGGAAAGCCAGGCTGACGTTGTCAAATCTGGCCCAGTCTATAACCAGCCTGATGTGACAGAGCTGTCCCATCTCCAGCTGAAAACGGACTGAGGATACCAGCCTCTAGAAAGGGTTGGCTTTCTTTTCGTGTCTTATTAGGGACATACAAGCTCCTTTTTTGATGCATGACTTTGGAAAATGTAACTTCATTGCTTCAGTTTCTTCCATTTCTGGAAGAAAATAAAATCTGCTGTCCCGTTACATCAGTGGATGGGAAGACATTTAGAAGGAACCTGGTAGCGATGGGAAAGTTTAACAGGCCTGAAAGTGCAGTTCTTTGCGATGGTCTTAATAGGAGCACACTTACCCAGAATTAGGGAGATTGTAGGGACAGGCTGCACCTTATGAACATAGATGGCCCTAGGTAGACCAAGAGCTCCTTCGTGGATCCCTTGGGCATCCGGACCCTGCCACACATTGGCCAGGCATGACTTGCACTTCCTTATAGAGATTCAAGAAAGATTTGAGTTCAGATTGATGCCAGCAACAGATGAAATTCAAGATAACTTTATCTCTCCCCTTATGGAGGAAGGACTTTTTCAGACAATGTCTAATTCAATTGTGAAACTCGCTGCCAGGGCCAGTGGAGACCAAAAGCAGAAATGGGTTTGAGAAGTCATTAGACAAATATGTACAGAAAAGGGCCATCAAGGGCTTTTAAATACAAGTTACTTACAGATACCTCTTCTGGCTCAGGAAGGCCCCGAGCTGCAGATTGTCAGAATCGGGAAGGGTTTATGGCCGCACGCCTGTCCTGTTGCCGCGCTGGCCGTACAGGAGACTGGCCTAGATGGACTTTTGATCTGATCCAGAAAGCTCTTATACTCTTATCACAAATGGCCTCTGCTAAACGACTAGATTGATCAAAACGGGAGCTGGAAGGAAATTCAGATGGGATATGACTTTGTTGCTAGTTCCTTGCAGGAAGGCAAGCCACAGCCCTGGGTTTGGACACAATTTGAGCCTTTCCCCTTGTCCCAGAGATGCTCAACCTTCATCCCTGTGATCTGACCGTGAGGATACAGCCCACATGTTTGCAAAAGCTGCAGATCAGTGCGCGGAAGAGAAACCCTCTCCCTTTAGCACAGCGGTGGGGCTCGTGGGCACGGTGCTGCGTGGGTTTTCTCTGGGGACTGTCGGTCACAGGGGTCCAGGAGTACTTGAGCATCTTCAGGCTGCAAAGAGAGTGAGAAGACAGGCGCAGGCTGGTGTTAGGTACTTGTGCTCAGTAATGCCGTTTCCAGACAGAACAGGCCAGCGGTGAAGTAGGTTGATGGATTAGTCTATCATCTCAGTGAAGCGAGGTTTGCGTCTGCCTAAGGGCATGGCTGTAAATGAGCCCCTAATGGATTCTGCTCCTAAAACTTCCCTGTAATACAGAAATAGCTGCATCCCTTAGAAGTGAGAAAGGGGGGCAGAGACAGGCTTTGAGTTACACTGGAGGTAAGGGATGATGGAGCCCCAAAGTGGTTAGGATGGCAAGGAAACCTCTGCTGAAGCAGCCCGGGTCAGCCTGGGCGAATCTGAGACTGGTCAGAGACTGTTAAATGTGTGTAAAATGTGGGCATCCCCCCTCCCTCACTCCCAAACTCTGCTTGCTACCATTGCTGCTGCTATAATAAAACCCCCAAAGTTATTAGTCCCTCTCAAATCTCACCCCAAAGGAACACCACGCTTGGGATGAGGAATGTACCTTCCCCTGCCCCTATCTCCGGACCCCGCTATCCTCCCCTCCTTCCCACATTCCTGCGCCTCAAGACCCCCAGTTTGGCTCAGATATGGGACGGGAACAGGCGGTGGCCTTGGCACGTGGGGGACCACATCCTTTGCCAGCGAGGATGCCGCTCTCCCTGTGCTCCCTCCTGCGCAGCCATCTCCACGTCACCTCCCTATTAAAGCAGCCCTTGCTCTTCTGCTGGGTTAAACAGAGGGAGACGCGGAGCTGCTATTTCCGCGCACGCTCGGCGTGGCTGAGGACTTGAAATGCTAATAGTATTGCATCGTTTCTTGGTGTCTACAAATAAACAAATAAATGGCATCTGCTCCGCGATGACTTTAGCTTCTCAAAGTTTTCATTGGTTTTGCAGCTGCTGGATGGACAGAGATGATCCTCACCATGCAAAGGACCCAGCCTTGGAAACACCACCACCAGACACAGCGGAGGCTGCCGAGCCCATAACTGCAGGAACAGGTACGGGGTGCTGAGGGGCAGGTCTCTGTGCTGGGGGAAGGCTCGTGCTGGGTCTTATCTTGTGCCTTGTGTTAGCCCTTCAAAATGAATTTGGTATACAGGTGGGTCTTTCTTGCTGCCTGTTTTTCTGAAAATCTCAAAATACGTCCTTCGGAAAGTGCAAGAGCCTCCGTTGTGAGGGCAGAGAGAGGCTCAAACCCACCCAGCTGGGTTTTTGTGAGAGCAAGGGAACACAGGGAGAGAGGGAGAGGGGAGAGACCAGGGACCAGGGTTGAGAGCAGGGACCCAAACCACTGGGTCTTGCCCATCTCTCTGGTGAAGCTCAGAGTTTCTTGCCTGTCCATGTGAAGCAGCTGATGCCCATCCCTGGCAGAGCCCAAACCTGCTGAACAGACCCTGGGTCTGACCTCTGAGCCATTCTGGCTACCTCGGGCTGAGGGGTGGCGTGGGTGCCCCAGGGCATTGCAGAAGTAACATAGCTCCCGATGCAACACTCGTCATCTCAGCTTTTCTCAGCTCACAGCCTCGGTCCATCAAGCCCTAACAGCTATGTAAAAGGGAAGCGTAATCCCTGGCGAGGTGCTGGCTGGGATTCAGGGTAGAGGCACATTAATTATGGGAATTACAATAAAAGCCTGCCTGGGTGACACTTTCCATAATAACCCATGCGTGCAGTGACAACCCCGGTGCCACGCTGCACACCCAACACACCCTGTACCGCAGGGCACTTCGCAGCAGTGCCACCGGAGTCTCCGCCAGAAGCTGGGACCTGCCAGGAAGCATCAGGCCCCCGCCTACGGTCTTGTTCCCACTGCCAAATAACCTGAGAGCATGGAGAGGAAAGCAAGTGAAATGCCACCGAGCCAGGCAACACCCCTCGCCTCAATGCATGCGTGATCTCTGTTGTTACTGAAATGCTGTTTGCTCCTATTCATGCTCAGTCTGTCCTGCCTGAAATGAGAGCAGGGCAGCACAAAAATTTGGGCTCTATCTCAGGAGCTCCAGAGCTCAATTTAAGATGAGCATGTGTTAGAGCATATGTTAATGGCAGAGATGGGGAGAGGTGGAAGGGGTCCACGCCAAGCTGACGGAGGCAGATCCAGTCTGTGGCCCTGAAAAGCCCCAAGATACACACGGTGTGGGGAGAAAGACTTTGCAGTTGCCATCTCCATCTTGCAGAGGAATTAACAGCAGCAGGGAAATGCAGGGCCTTGCACAGAGCCATTGCAGCAATGCCCTCTCGTGGGGACTTCTTCAGCTGTTGAGCTCGATCCGCTCCTTGAACAAGCTGGAGCTTTAGGATGCTCCAACCAGGGTAAACTTCATTTGTGCAGGGCTGGTTCCCTTTTTTCTTTTTTTCCCTTTTGCTAACATGCCTGTCAGTCAGGGTTGTGATTTTGTTTCCTCCCCACAGTCCTTTTAGACTTACCAATGCCAGCAATCTTTTTGCAGGCCAGAATAAAATCCCTCAAACATAATGGGATTCTCCAGCCCTGGTGGGACTTGAATATAGATCATCCGAGTCCCCCATCACCTGCCCTAAACGCAGCACTATGCTTTCCCCACGTAGCTGAACAGTGATGCCAGAACCCCCCTGCGCAGTGACACTGGTGCACAGAGCTGCAGAGATGAGCAGAGCTCATTCTCATCTCTTTGCTTTTCGGCTGAGCTCCCACCGGCCTGACAAATGTAAGAAAATCAGGTTGTAACTTGGGGTGTGGGGTAGTTCATTTGATGCCTTCCTGGAGCTTATTAGTGGAGAAAACAGGGGTAGCTTCAGGAGTGCAAGTGGTGCCTCCCTTATCCCAGTGATGCTGTGGGGGAAAAAAAAAAAAAGCTGGTTCAAGTCAAGCTGGAGAGAAGACGCGGGACTGACTGCAAACGTGGTACGGGCAAGAGGATGGGACCTGAGAGGCCCCACAGCCCCTCGGCAGCCCTGGAACTGTTTCCAGACCTGCTTCACTTTTTGCAGCCCTGCGTGTTTCCTGCTACTGAAATTTGCCTTTCAAATGGGCAACCGCCTGCAGCTGCAGGAATTGCCCTTCGGCTGCTCAGCCGGCGCCAGGCTCAGTCCTGGCGCTCGCTACGACCACGCCACCCTCTCTTGAGCCAAAAATGTAGTTCAACAGGGAAAAAATACTTCTGTCTCTAACTGTTTGTAGGTCACAGGGATGATCTTGGGTCTTGTACAAAGTCTGGCAGATGTTACCTTGCAAGGAATCTTTTTAATCTGCCAAATGATTTCCTTCCCATTTCCTTCCATCATTTTTATGGCCTTGCAACCGTGCGCAGGTCTCGTTGCGTCTCAACGGGAGGTGGGAAATCCAGCTCGCACTTCACAGTAAGTGCCTGATTCATCACTGTTAATTCCTTTTACCATTTGCCATAATAACAATAATCAAAATTAATTAATTTGGTGTTAGTGGAGAAAGAACATTGAAACTCATGGGAATGGTGCTGCAATCAAATAAGATACGTGTCAATTTAATGTAAGATCTCTTTATCTCTTTAATAGCTATCTACCTACCTATGACTACTTTTTATTCTCAAGGACAGACTATCATATTAATACAACTTATAGTTATTCTAAAATGTTTTCCATCTTTCACAGCTTGTTCTAAATATTTCAGTAAACATAAAGTGGATTTCTTCTTTCCATCCGCCCTTAGAATGAGGCAGAAGATGATAAAAAGTGTAGTTTTCCCAACAATGAACGTACCTTTTTATAGCTTATTGGGAATCAAGCAAAACATATCAATTAGATGATCGTGTGGAGCAGCTTCTTCTTTATGGGGTGATAACTCTAGGCAGATAGAAACAAACTCTCTGGGTATATGGCCACAGTGTTTATTAGCCAAAGATGTATTTATATGAGGCTAATAGGAAACACCATCAATTTATTATTAACACTAGATAAAGGTCAGAGCTAATAAAGGACGTAGACATTTAAAATGGGACTTGGGTCCCAGATTTAGGGTCTTGTCTAAAATAGACGCTCAACGCCCCCCAGAGGCTTCCCCGGCTGCACCTTGTTGAGGTTCACCTCCCCTGGCAAGCCTGGGCTGGGGGGAGGAGAGAGGACAGTGAGCGTGGGGTGCAGGGACTGTCACCTCAGGTGAGTTGGGACCCAGACCCTGAGTGATAATAGGGGGAACAGGAGTGAGGATGCTGGATCTATCCTGGGCATGCTGCTGCCCTGGGGGCATTCATGCTCTGGTGGCTTTTTCATGATGCTCCAGGGCACTTTTGACTAAGTCAGCTGCTGGCACTGCCCATCTCCTCTCTGCTCTGTGGGACACCTTTGGTCCTGTCTCGGGAGGATGGTGACCTCCTGGTGATGCCGATCGCCCAGCAGAGATTTCTCATTACACAGAGGAGGTGTGAAGCTGTCCCTGGAGTGAAAGGCTTTATTTTCATTCTTGTGCTTTGCAGGTAGGAGACACTGGATGGGAAGAAGTGCTCTGACTCTGGAGAGATCTCAGAGAAATGCAACACACACAAGGACCAGCTGAGCCAGCAGCCCTCCTTCAGGGCTGAGAAACCTCATCCATGGTAGGTGATAGATCCATCTGGGCTTCTGATTTGCACCAGTGCTGTGCAGGAGCCCTGCTATGAGGTTTACATTAGGTCTCGATGAACTGGCCTTGAGTGCCTCCCCTTTTATGAAGGCTCCCCAGCCCCAGGCAGCGAAGCAGCCAGCAGAAAATCATCCCATGGCGCTACATATAGCCCCAAGCCATTCTAGGCTCTCGTCTCTATTTTCTTCCCGTCATTCAGAGGCGAACTTCATGGGGGAAATATGAAAGAAACAAATTAGAATTGCCTCACTGGTGTGACAGCGAGGAGAGCTCCGAGTTGGAAAAGCTGAATGGAATGATAAATCCTATCACTTAAACCGCGTAATGAATTTTCCTGGAGATTTGTCTCAGTGTAAAGAGAGGGAGAGGGGGAAAAAAATATGAAATTCTCCTCCGATTTTGAAGACGGGTTGCAGGCAGCTCTGACTTAAAAGTGTAAATCTGAAGAGTTCGTGCCTGCAGTGCATCCAAATAAGTTTCCCTTCCTTAATAGTCCGGGGTGCAATTTTCAATGAAATGTCAAATTATCTTTGCCTCCACTGGCATGTGGTCTAATAACATTATTTCGTCCAAGGAGCCTGAAGAACTAACGTGTTCCAGGAGCAATTCAGCAGCTAAATATAGAAAAGAGGATTTTTTGCATTACAAGAAAACATTTTTGTGCTGTGAGGGACTTCTGTAGGGGTTGGAAAATCCTTTGCCATTGATTTGTTGGGTGACCTTGGATAAATCACTGTCCCTCTCGGTGCTTATTTCTCCTTCCCTCTCTGAACTTCTCATGTATTTAGGTTTCAAGGTCTTTGGGGCAGGGACCATTTTTTGCTGTGTCCTTCACAGCACACAACACCAGGCTCATCCAGGAACATTATAGACCAATCGGTGGACTTGGAAATACTTTATTTTCTTTTTATTACATGTAACATAGCTATATATGCCCAGCTACAGTATAGGGGCCATGAATTAGATCACAGCTGCTGCTCTAGTGTTAGGATTTCCAAAAGAGCCCACAGGAGTGAGACGTACATGTTAGCACAGCTCCCCAGCCCAGGAAGGAAGGACTCCATGACACAGAGGCTCTTCAGAGCCTTTCTTTAGAGGGTCTGCAGTAAAACGGGCAAGAAACATGAAAGAGTCAGACTTTTTCTCAAAAGCAGACCTCAGGGGCCCACAGACCAAGCCTATTGCAACCTTCCTTCCCAGTGAACTCTAAAGAAACACGTTTAATGAATGACAATCCAAAATATTTGTACTGTTTCTCTAAAATATGTATTCCAAGACATGAGTAATCCTATCTATCTATAGATATATTTTGATGACTGCAAACAAGAACATTCAGTTCATTTCCATGAGGGCTATACCTGGAGTAGGAAGCTGGGAAGTGAACCCGAGACCTCACCAACCTTGCAGAGCTCCTGGCAGGATGAAAACATCAGTTTGCACCTTTCAAACCCTGAGAAGCCAGGGTCTGTGTATAATCCGGGCTATCCCATTACTGCCAGCAGCTCCCACCCTCCTTTCCACACCTGAATATCAAGCTACACCATATTTTCTTTTAAAAAATTTCCTTTTTTTTAAGAGAGACCCAAAGAAAAAAACCCTGCATGCTGCCTCCTGTGGAATGGAGCTCAGGGCATGAGCAAGCCACAAATATGTGCCAGGTAAAATCCATAAAAAAAGATAGTCCCTCAGGTAAACTATGAATGTTCCTCTGTGTTCTGGCCATGTTGTCTCATTTCACTGTTGTTTTTATACAGAAATGGGGGGGTTGGCTGTCCTGACCATACCCAGCCAGTGGGTCAGTGCAGAGAGAGAGCAGATTTAAAGGAATCCTGAGGATTCTCTGCAAAAAGCACATTTTAACCTTAAAAAAGAAGACTGATTCATTCAAATGAACCCCTCAAGCCACTGATACAACATCACCTGGCCATGTCTCGCCAAAGAAAGGAAAGGTTTTCAAGCAATCTTCTGAGCTTCAGGGGAAACATCGCTTCCAGCTCCCACCGGCAGTGATCTCCCTCTCTGTCCCTGTTCTCAACAAATACTCGAAGCCCATCCATCTAGTCCAACAACGGACAATTACGGATTTGTTGCACGAGGTACATTAGTTACATTGATTTGGCTTCGCAGCACCAGCTGAGCTACCTTTAGTTTCACGCAGTACATTAATGGGAGCAATAGGCATGACAACTCTTACACACAAAGGCACCGGGCTACTTACAGCTGGTAAATGAACCTTGGAACTTACATAAAGCAGAAGGTAATGAAGAGTAATAGAAGTTTTAAGCAATTCATTTTTTTTTTCTCTCTCTCTCTCTCTCTCTCCTTCCCACTGTCTTTTTCCCTTTTCCTTCACCCCTTTCCTTCAAGGGCTAAGGTGAGTGGTCATGTCTTGCTCAGTGTGGGGTCCTAAGGGGACAACGTCCTCATCGCCAACGCTGTTACTACAGCCAGGGCTGGGGGGGGGGATCAGTGTCACGTGAAGGGGAAGCAACTGAGCAGCCACCCCACTCCTCCCAGCTCTGTTGAATAAAGATTTACACCGTAAAAATGCTTCAGAATATTGGAAAAAGAAAAAAAGGGTGGGAAGTGCTTATTTTAGTATAGACAATGTTAAAAATGTTCTGGAATTCATAAATTTGAGAATTATAACAACAAAATCATTTTTTCCCTCCTTTTTTTTCTGTTTTGCCCTGGTTGAGCAATGGGAATGAGTCTTGGCTGGATATTTCTGCAACTAACAGGGTACTAACCTCATCTCCACCTCTTAGCCTTCAGATCTTGGCTTAAGGACAGTAGGAACTTCTCATGGGGTGTATTAAAAATCATTGTTCTCATTAGCCTTTTAGACTACGCACGTGTGTATATATGCATGAAAGTATCTGTCTATCTATGTGTTCCTTAGACTACGCACGTGTGTATATATGCATGCAAGTATCTGTCTATCACAAAAACATTTCTGTTGCTTGGTTTTTGACTGGTGAACACAGGAACGGGGTTTCAAGGTTGAAGCTCAGTATTGCAGTGGAGATTTTGTCTAAGAAGCTGACCCAAGCTCAGCAGAGAGGTGATTTTGGGGACTGAATGTCCCTGGAAGACAGTTACTTGAATTTTGGAAGGATGGTTTGTATCTAGCTCGTGGGGTAGAGCAGAGAGACCTGGTGCAAGATGTTGGGAGGGCCAGGTCTCTAAAGGGGAGATGGCTTTTGAGATCCAGGTGCCCGTAATGGCTTACAGCTGTCTAATGTGAAAGGCAGCTATTCCGGTCGCCAGCTTCAGTGAGATTTAATGCAGCCTGATGCAACACTTTTTGTCTTAGCTTTGCTGATGCACTGATGAGCTGAGAGTGGTGGTACACCTCCCACCCCCGAAACCTTTCCCAGAGGGAAAGAAGAACTGTGTCTGCAATGAAATGTCTCAGCTGAGTGGAAATGGAAACACTGAAAGCCAAAGGAATAATTCAGAAAATTACAAAAAAAAAGTCTGTTTAATTCTTTCCTATATTTCCTGAACTATTTATGGCCCTGGAAACCTCCTGATGTGGTGGAAAGCGAGTGTTTTGAAAATATTTCATTGCACAGATACATTTGAGGTCTTTAATTTTTATTCTTGATTTGGAGAGACAATGTAGACAATAAGAAAATTCCCGTGGACTCTTCCTTGCTGCAGGCTTTCACTCACTCTCACTTGAATGCTACAGCAATGCTCACGGTTGGCAAAAGCATCCTGGTGCCAGCAACCCACCAGCTGGCAGCATCTCTGTGCCACGGTCTAATGGGTTAAACACTAGACTGAGGCACTAAAAACCCAGCTCTGCTCTCAACCACCCGTCGCGTGATCCTGAGCGGAGTGTGTTTCCCATTTCCTTCTGGAAAATGGAAACCGTTGTTTTTACATGGATTGAGCTGTGAAACACGAGGGTGGTTTGTTGTGAATACAGCTGAAATTTGCTTTTCTACCCAGGAAACAGGCAACATGGCACGAAGTATTGCAGTGCAAATTACACTTTCCTTTATTTGGGCTTTAGATTATGGAACTAAAATTAAATTTAAACTCTTTGCGGAAAGGTAATTTTTCCTAATCACTCACACTGCTGCACAGATCTCTACAACTTGATTACATTCTAATTAGATTAATTGGATGGAGAATAATTTCTTTCTCCAAGAAGATCAACTACAAAAGACAAGCAATTCTATAGACTCTGCAGGGAAAAAAAAAAAAACAACAAAAACCCCCCAACCCTCATTCAAAGCTTTAAAACCAAAGCACAAAATGCTCAGTAATTAAATTGTTCAAGAATTTATGAGCATATCTGGATGAGCTAGGGTTGAGTTTTTCTCCCCTTTCCCCCTCTTTCATCATTTTCCCTTGTGCTCTCCCTCTTTTTCTCCTGACCATAAAATGAGATGTGGAATTCCAATTCCTTCATTGATTTTTGAGATAAAAATTTAAGAAACTGGAGTAACAAAAGGTTGTGCTCCCGCGTTCTGCATGCAAAATGGATTGCCTTTGTTACAGGGGCAGAAAATATTGAACTGTGTAATGCTGCGAGGTCTTTGGCCTGAATACTAATAGTCATTACTTACCAGAAATGAACACAAGCCAAGGAGGTTCAGCATCTCCCGATTGGCTTTGGCATCCCAACAAAGGCAGTGAGTGAGGGACGAGGGACTTGAAAAGGGGGTCCAGGGCTCAATTTCTCTGCCTGGACCAATATTACCCAGCTGAGCTGCCTGTGAATTGATGCCACGCAGCTTTTTTGCTGGATGCATCTGGTTGGTAGCGCACATGGTCTTTTCAAAACAGGCTGCAATGTGCTATTAGGAGGTTGCGTTCCTTATGTCCCCACTGGATTCTTTCATTTGCCCTTTCCTCGGGAAGCGCTCACCTTTGCTGGGCACAAGTTCAAGCCGAGGTGGGAGAATTCATCGCTATAAATTCATCCTTCCCCAGCAGGCACGGTCGTTGAATAGCGTGGCTCTTCCCTGCCCCACGCTCTGTGTGGATGAAAGATGCTGGGCTGCAAATGCAGCCCGCTGGTGGCCGGGGACCCACGAGGGCTACCAGGAGACACCAGTTGGATACTCATCCTTGAAGCTCTGATGTCTCTCAGCACCAGGTTGAGAGGCGTCAGGGCCCGTTAACTTCTGGGAAGGACACGGAGGCTTCTCAATTGGTCTCCGTTGTCTCTTAAAAATCAGAGATCAGATTAGATCAGAAAGGAAACTTTGCTGCTTGACCTTCAATATGCCCAAGCAGGTCAATTATAAGGGCGCAAACGGGACCAGATTTGTTCTGGTGACTCTCAGGTCAACGCTACTCTTTTCCGAACTGTCCTACAAGGCTGCTGAGACAATGTGCCTTCCTGCTATTCAATGAATGAACAAATTGTACCTACCTGCAGCTGCGTTGGAGATCATCGCTGCTAAATGATACAGTACGGAGCCCTCTTCCTTTTCGCTTGCAGCCATTTGTTTTGCCATAAGACAGGTGGCAGATTTATGCCTCACTAGTTCAGCGGCTCTGCAAGGTGTTTGGCTGGTTTGTGCTGAATGCTAAGTGCGCTCCGGAGTTTGAAATATGAAAAGTATTTGACTAAAACAGATAGGCCACCTTGAAGACATAATCCACAGGAATAATGACAGGGCCTGGCAAAGCCAAAGCAAGTACTGAAATTAATAGCAAGAGATCTATTAAAGGGATTAGCCACATGTTGTAACACTTACAATGTTTTATCTCACAGTGGTTGTGGCACGAGCTATATATTTCCCCAAAACAAATGGCTAGGGGATGATTTATAGATTAGAGAGGGTGGAGAGAAACTTTGCACACTTGAATTTCCAAACCTCTGAGCTTTGGCTGGGGGTGAGGGATGGCGACTTGCCCCTCTGGGGCCATCTCTATTAGTGTCTTAGTTGGGATCAAGATGTGCCTGTGAAGGGATCCTCCTTGTCGTCCCCATCGGCTGTGTGTTGGTTCGCACCCTGAAGCCATCCTGGAGAGCGTGGACTGGATCCTGTCCAATGCCCCTGGGTGGGAAGGTGTGCTCCGGGAGCATCCCGGCCATGTCCAGAGCATGGGATAGGGCTGGGGCCAGTCCAAAGCACCCCCCCCCCACAAACTCATATAGTGTAGTCATTAATGCAGACATAGCCAAGGACACAAATATTACCTTTACTTTCGAAGGGGAGCTGTGGTTTTGAGGACCCTCCATTTCTAGGGACAAGCTTTTGGGGGAAGCCAGCGGGGCTTGCTGCTTTCTGCACCCGCAGCACAACTGTGTCGTGTCTCTCCGGTTTATCCGCTTGGGCAGCCGAAACACCATGAGTCACTTCTGAAAAGGTAAGGCCCTGACATTTTGTCAGCACTAAGTGGACAGCTTAAGTGTATATATGCGCATATATCTCTATATCTACAAATATTAAAATGGCAGATTTGAGATGTCAAAGGTCTGAGTGCTGGACTTTACAGCCTCAACCTTTTTGGATGTAATTCTATGTATGCCATTTGTAAGATTAAATGAAAAATAAAGTAGAAGAGGGAAAACCCGTTGCCAGGACCACACAGCAGGGGTGGAGCACACTCCTGGATCTCCAGGTCTATAATATTTAACTCGATTCCTCCCCAAACCTGGCTCAGGGTGATAATGGCAAAGCTCTCCTGGACTGCCATGGGAGGAAAAGCCATCCTCTAATCCTTAATTGGCACATAGTAAATTTTGGGATGTTCACAGGCTCTTGAAACTCCTGGTTCATGGTGCAGCCTAAGCAGGTCCTTTTGTTTCCTGATGCTCGTCAGCTAGTTTTAAGAGAATGGAAAGAATGGAAAAATCAGATTTAGTAATTTCTTTTACAATATGCCCCTAAAAGGAGCCTCATAAAATATGAATTCCACTGAACGTGCTTGTTTCTAAATTCAGAACATGTGTCTAAGTGAATTTGTAGCTCAGGAAATGAAGGACAAACTGCCTGGAATGGGAAATCTGGCCCCTCCAGCCTGCCTGGGTGTTTTTTCTGGTCGTTCCCTAAATATATTGCACCCAAGGCACCTCATCCTTGCTGCGCAACGCTCCTGCCTCGTCCAGCCCGGCAGTCCCACCCTCAGCTCCTGGTCCTTAGTTTACAATACTGATATTAGGCGTGCACACGGGAACACGCCGATGCCTCATCCCTGGCAGTTCCTTGGGGCTGCCCCTGGGTCTTGCTCCCTGACTTGCTGAGACACCCTCTGCCTCAAACTAACGAGCCCAACACTTGCTGAGACACCCTCCGC
>NW_008796212.1:1007146-1029117 GCF_000699145.1 Aptenodytes forsteri | reverse complement strand
GCCTCAAACTAACGAGCCCAACACTTAAACTGGATAAGGAAAAATTTTCCTGCCCTGCCAAATGTTTTGAGTTCAGCAAACCACCTCTGCCAACCACAGTGGGATGGAAAAAGGAGCTCTCAAATACCATTTGCAATATGAAAGCTTGGCAGAGTAAATTGCTTTTGATCTGTGCAAATAATTCCCTTGGCAATTTTGGGGAGGTTTTTGTTTCCATTTCTGCCGTGTTAACTTTATGTTTGTAATAATTAATTTCACGATAATCAGTTCAACATTGTGAAACGCAGAATCATTTCAAACCAGAAATTTCTTTTATTTTGCAAATATCAAGGCTGAAACATGAGCAAAGACGAAAATGTCCCAGAGGCAGGCAGAAAGGAGGGGGCTGGATATAGCCTCCTCTGTGCAAAAGTTCAGTTTTACCAAATAGACATTTTCTAAAGTCCCAGCTTCCTCCTTGTGCTGAGGACTTAATTGGCCTCCAGGTCAATATTTTTCCCCTCCTCCTTTAATTTTCTTGGTTTTTAAGGTGTGATATAGTCTCGCTGGAACCTTTTCCAGGGCAGTAGCAATTGTCACTAGCTGAGCTCATTTCTCTTCAGTGGGGGAATAGTGTACCAGGGAGGGAAGAGTGCTGCCAGAGCAATAGGGAACATTTACAATAGGGTGTTGTGAGCCATCATAAATTACCTGGCATGGCGTGAGAGAGAGAGGATGGAAGCAGGGTGTTTAATCAGACCCACATCAAGAAGTCGCAAGAACCAAGTCTTCACTCCTTCATGGGAAAATTGCCCAGTGGAGGGCTGCTTTTAACCAGCAATTTATAAACTAGTGCCATCCAAATGGATGTGATCCACTGATGCTAGGGGAGCTATGGGGTTTTTTTATATGATCTTTTGGTCTGGGGTCCCTCGTGCGCCCTCGGCTGCACCCTGCCTGGCTGCAGGAATGCTGCTCTTGGCTCACTGGTGATGATTAACCTGGTCTTTAATTGGGGAAAGCGCCTGGGTATTTGCTAGCTTTCAGGCTCTGCTTCTCTCCATTAAAACTATAGCAAAAACAAGGAGCAATGCAAGTAATTTTATGGGTAATGAAAAGGGTCAAACACATTTGCTCTTTGATGAGAGAAGCTGTAGTAAATCCTTAACTGGGAGCTGGATAGATCAGGGTTTCTGAGCATAGACAGGCAGAGAAAATATTAGGAGGTGAGATGGGCTGATAGGTCAGTCTGGGAGGATAGATAGATGGATAGATTAAATAAAGATCTACTTAGCCATCCATCTATCTATCCTCAGTCTTCATCTGGGAGGAGAGCTCGCTCCATATGATGGGAAATGTATCAGGATTTAAGAAGTGAGATGGATAGGTGGAGGAACAGATGGATGGTTGGGTAGCTTTCTACCAATCCGTCTCCATCCGTCCTTACACCTAAATCTTTATCTAATCTAGTCAATACAAGCAGATAAATAGCTGGAAACCTAAGTAGAGAGAGAGATAGAGAATGAATTTAGGATAGTGTGGGGAGAGAGAGGTTATATTCACCCCCAAAAGATGCATGTGGAGAATGAAAAGGAGAGAGGACGTGGTGTTTTTGGAGCAGCCATGCCTGTCCTGCCCTTGCTCCCTGCGAGGCCACAGCTCTGTCCTGGCCGTGCCGAGGGCTGTTGATAATCTCGCTGCTCTTCCCTGCTCGCTCAGGCTCTGCCTTTGGTGGCAATACATTTCAGAGGAGGGGGAAAAAAAAAAGTAAACCTAAAAATATCTTTTTTTGCCTTGCCAGCTGCTAATGTTCCCTTTCCTCGGGCCTGCATGTAGGATCATTCAACAGAAAGTTATTGGGGAAGTCACTGCATTGGCTTTTTCTATACAAATAACACCGTATTTCAGAGCCTCTGAAATTGCAACATGAATCAAACCGGACAGCTGGAGTCTGTGCATCCCGGTCCTCCCGCGTGCACGCACATGAGGCCCTGCTCTGTCCCTGAGACCTCTGCGGCCACCCAAAGGTGACAGCTCCAGGACCTGACCCCAAAGATGCATGCTCATCTGCGAGAACAACAGCTCGTTGACCGGCTTTTGGAAAGGAGGCAGTCTCACTCTGTCTCGGGAGTGGTGATCCAGGAGCTTTTAAACAGTAGGTTCCCCAATTTTTTAGGGAGAAGGATACAAATGTAGAGGTGTTTAGGAGCTGAGTGCTGCGCCATGCATCTCCAGCAGGCATCCCACTCGGGACATCCCTCCAACTCTTGGTCCTCCCCTCTTCCAGACCCCTTCCCAAAACCACACAATGGAGCCTAGTCCAAAATTATGACTATTCACCATCACAGCATTGATGTGCCACCCTGCAGCACCCCGAGCCTTTCATTCCAGTAAGTGTTATTGCTCCCCGTCCATCAATACCGAGCGCTGCAGTGGAGCTGTTATTTTAACACAGATTTGAATCCCCGCTTTGTGTGCCAAAATCGATAAAGGAATAGTGAGTGATATTTCAATAATAACGATCATGATAATAAATACAGCGATGTGCTGGATGCCACGCTTATATGCAGGGGCACAATCCCTCCTTTGTATTAAAAGATTCTGACCCCAAATGGTTGGGTACCAGGAAATCTGCTTATTGATTTAATGACCTTTGGCTAAAGTCATGAGCAAAGAGAAGAGACAGACACGAAGAGGCAGATGGAGTGGAGGCAAAGTATCAAAGGGACATATCGTGTTTGTCTGAATTTATTTTATTCCACCTTTTTAGCCTCTTCCTTCCCATGTCCCAGTGCCAAGCTTGTCAGTCCCTAGGAATAAAGACACCTTCATGGTCCCTTGCTTGTCTCCCACCAGCGGTTTTGTGCCTTGGTGTGTGTAAATTGGCACAGCCCCACACAGTTGGGTGGACCCACCCTGACAGTCACACTTTGGGCAGGGTGTAAGGTGGGTGCTGCAATAGGGTTATTGGCTGTAAGGTGGGTAGGTGGGTGCTGCAATAGGGTCTCTTGGGTGTCATCCTGCAGCTGCAGGTGATTTTCCCCGCTTTAGGGAAACCTGTGGGTATTTCCCCCCACCCTGAAGGCACCATCCCCTGATGTGCAGCGGCTGGGATGGCTGTGGCTAGTGTGCTGCATCCCCTTGGATGCTTTCCTCCAGGACAGTGCCTTGCCGAAAACCTCTCTCCTGGCAAGACATAACCCCGTGATAAGCCAGTTGCTTAGCACGGATGAAAGTCAACGGGGAGCCGAGCGGGTGGAGGATTTTAATACCTATCCCTCTCTAACTGCTATGGAAAGGGAAAGTTCATTGGTTGTCAATATTACCCTGCTGTGATAAAAGCTTAAGAAGCTGCTTTGCAGATGCCCACTGCGAGGAGCATGCTATAAATGTTTCCAGAGTGAAGCGATACATCACAGCTCATGGTTGTTCCCACTGAGAAAGATCCCAGCTCTGGCTCCTTCCAGGGACACCCTTATGAAATGCAATCTACTGGCACCCGCACAATCAAACACATATTGTTCCCAGGTACAAAACTGGCCACCAGTGAGTTCATATCAAGTGCCTTGCTCTTAGGCAGCTCTTCCTTATGTCAGTCTCAAAATAAGTTAAAAAAAAGGGGTTAACATCACCATCCCTACCCTGCCAGGAGGGAAACTGAGGCAGGGGCACTGCCACTTGTTGCTGCTGTGCCTGCCAGTTGACCACCAACACGGTCTTCCTGGTAAGATCCTACACACAGATATGACTTTGTATATAGGAAAACTTTCTGCAGACGTTTAGTCCATTCTCCTAAGGAAATTAAGCTCAAAAGAAACTACATGCTATGTGTACGTGTATGCGTATCTGTGTTTCCTATCACCTCCATAAATTTTGAATGTGTTAGCTATTTTCAAGCAAATTTGACAGAGGAAAAGAGGTTCATGATGTTTCTGCCATCTCCTGTCAATAGCAGCTGAGCAGAAGAGAAAGTCCCCACAAATGACCTGAGTGAAGCTTGCAGCATCATCATGTGCTCAACCAGACTTCAGAGCCGCGGCACAGGCTAGCGGGGAGGAAGACAGAGGAGACTTAATGACATGAAAAGTCTCAACCATAACTCACAGTCACCCACGAGACACAAATCTGCAGGAAACCAGGCAACTTGGAGTCTGATAGTCACATAACTAATTTTTTTTCCCTCCTGATTTTTCTGAATTACTATTTTTATGTATGTATGTAGGGATGTGGAGGTGAGCCTCCAATGCACTGTGTAAAACCCACACAGGGAGGCTGAACGGAGGGTGGGAGAGGGAACTGAGGCACCAAGCACATCAAGCAAAATGCCCAAATTTACCTGAGAGTAGCTGAGATGAGACGGGGACCCTTTCCTCCCCATTGCCAGCCTGCAACCGTGCTCCTGTGTCTGTCCTGACATTATCTCACGTGGAATTACATCAGTTTTCTATGCAGAAACATGGATTTCATTTAACCATTTGAGTATATATCTGCTTAGATGTTCTGGAGCTGCATACAAAAGCTCCAGAAAGTTATTTATTTCAGCCCATTTAAAGTGGTTTCGCTAATGTATTCTGCAGAGTGGGTTTAGCATGTGAGCTCTTTAGTAAAATCATTACTATATTAATGAGACCTAACCTAAAGCCACTAAACATGCCTTTAAAGGAATATCTCAAAGCTGCTATTGAGATGGATGGGAGCAGACAGAATGTGTTTGTAAAGTTATACTTAGTAAAATCAAACTGGAACTCATTAAATACAGAAAAATAATTCACTGAATAATTCACTCCAGTGAAATCTTATGAAAGATTTGGAGAACCTTGGGTTGTTTGATTGAAAAACAGCTTATTTATGCTCCTGTGTATGTGACAAAGCAAAAATATGAGTTGAAGGTGGAGAGCTCTGTCACCTTGTGTCATGGTTTAACCCCAGCTGGCAACTAAGCCCCACCCAGCCGCTCGCTCACTCCCCCCCGGTGGGATGGGGGAGAGAATCGGAAGGGTGAAAGTGAGAAAACTCGTGGGTTAAGATAAAACCAGATTAATAGGTAAAGCAAAAGCCGTGCACACAAGCAAAGCAAAACAAGGAATTCCTTCACTGCTTCCCATGGGCAGGCAGGTTCCACCATCTCCAGGAAAGGAAGGCTCCATCACGCCTAACGGTGACTTGGGAAGACAAACGCCATCACTCTGAATGTCCCCCCTTCCTTCTTCTTCCCCAGCTTTATATGCTGAGCATGATGCCATATGGTGTGGAATGTCCCTTTGGTCAGTTGGGGTCAGCTGTCCCGGCTGTGTCCCCTCCCAAATTCTTGTGCACCCCCAGCCTGCTCGCTGGTGGGGTGGGGTGAGGAGCAGAAAAGGTCTTGACTGTGTGTCAGCACTGCTCAGCAGGAACGAAAACATCCCTGTGTTATCAGCACTGTTTCCAGCACAAACCCAAAACATGCCTCATACTAGCTACTATGAAGAAAATTAACTCTATCCCAGCCAAAACCAGCACACCTTGGTGCCAAGGGCCTTCCATGGAGAAAGGTTCATTAAAACTGAAGTTTGACAAATTCTGACTAGAAAGAAGGCACGCGCTTTTGTTGGGGAGGGTAATTAACAGCAGCTCAACTGACCTGGGGACATGAGGCGGTTTTGAGCATTTGTCATCTTTCATGCTAGGGTGGGATGTCTCTTCCTCAGGGGCTGCTGGAGCTCCAGTGAAGCTCTGAGGTTGGTGCAGAAAGTGCTGGTTGAGGGTCTTGGGTCAGCTCGGACCTGATGCTCGTATCCGTTGGAGAGTGCTCTTTATCAAGCCAGATGTTGAAAGCGGTTGGGGGAGTAGTAACCATGCATCTTATTTTTTTACCTGCCATCTAAAGCATGCCTGTCCCCAGGCTTCTGTAGATAGCTGCGATGAGGAGCTGCATCAGCCTCACGCAGGGCTGTGTGCGCAGCACGGCATGCATGAAAGTACAGGTCTGTGTTGCATCTTTTTCTCCTTGCAAAGCCAGGAAGCAGCTCCAAGTGCAGCTGAGGTTTACGAGGGGATACAGGCTTGCGGAGATGACGGCTGGCTCCAGCAATCTGCGTGCCAGGAGTGTCGTGCCTACATGGTTCGCCTTCCCCAAACAGGGAGAACAGTCTGCTCTTAAAGTAAGGAAAAAGCTATTACCCTTCTGTGCGAGTTTGTAGGCCAAATCTCAGATCTGGTCCTGACTTCTAAGACAACTCTGCAACTCAGGAAATGATCATCCTTGTTTTACACATGAGAAAACTCTGGCAGAGATAAGGTGGCCAGTTCAGGCATGCATCTTCCCTCTGTGCCCCCTTCCTCCTTTAACCCCCTTCACACCACCAGCGAGGTGACTCCACAGTCCGTCCAGGAATCTCCCAGCAAAAGAAAAAGCTTTAAACCAAATACAATTTTACAGTTCATTTCAGTTAATCACAGGGTCTATGTTCCGAAATGATCTTCTCAGCATTGCCTATAGAGAGAAGCAATGGCTGATTGGCATTCCATTACTAAACAGCTAAGCCATTCATAATGCAAAAAAACAGACTTGATGGAAAGATTTGATTCAGTTTTCAAGCTAGACTAATTCAAACCCCAGTGCTCTATAAATCAGAGCAAATGTTCTTTTTAAAAAAATATAGCCAGAGCCCATGTGCAGTATCAGATCTATGATTTATGCCTGTATCCCATTAAACTGAAGGACAAGTGAGGGGAGCACAGGGCTGCCACTGAATACTAGATTCCCATCTGCCCTATAATAAACATGTTCAGTGACTGCGGAAATAGCCGCAACGTCCGAGGGACATTTGGGGACATTATTTTTTCCTTCAGGAAGGGGGCACAGCTAAGCCCTGCCCTCCTATTGCTGCTTGCAGGGACAGCAAAGCCTGCAGAGGGGCAGAGGGCGGAGCAGAGCAGATTGCATGCCTTGTAGCACCATGGCCATGCAAACGAGCTCCCAGCCGCAGCTACTTCCAAGGCAGGCACCGCGCACGTACAGATACAACACCCCCTGCACTGGTGTGCACGCACACTGGGGATGCCGCATGCTGCAGACCCACACGCTCTCAGGGGCTGCCACAGGGGTATGTTCTTCATCCTCAGTACAAGTTATCAACTTGCTCCAGCTCTGCTGAAACCCTTAGTTTTTCCTTCTTGGCTGCACCACCTCATGTTCTGAAGAGTGTCCTGCTTGCAGAAAGCAGAGGAAAACAACATTTCTCAACACGCTGATGTTGTGGTCAGCAGCTTAGAGAAGGGCTGGTGGGTGGGATATCTCCTCTGAGCAGCTCTTGGCTCTCAGCTCTTGACAGACACACAGACATTGGGGAGCTGCCCAAGGACAGCCTGTGTGGGAAGCGCTGGGATCCCGCACCAGCCTCCAACTGCAGCTGCGTGAGTGAAACCATGAGCTGCTCTGATCACAGGCACATTTACCCTGCTCTCCTCCATCCTCTTCCTCGTTGAACAATGGTGTGAGTTGTGCTGGTAGTTTCACACTGGAAACCAGATTTCTCCAAATCTGGAAAGTTAAGATTTGATGAGAAATCTGTATCCTGAAGAGCTGATTAAGGAATGAAATAGCAGTAATTTTGGTTGAGAAATACAAGAGAATAAGTCCAAAATTTACAGAACGGGGCATCCCTTCCTGCAGAGCATGTGTGCTGGCTGATCTCCACCACCTTCATCCCCCAGTGCAGGAGCTGAACCGCAGAGATGCGGAGTGGCTCACCCAGGTGAGGGTCGGAGAGGGAGGATTTGGCCCAGGAGTGCTCACCCTTGAGCTGCAGCAGAACAAAGCAGCCCAGAAGATGCCCTATATTTATTTCCTTCCCCCTAAACTTCCCCATCTAAAGCAGCTTCATCACTCTTTGAAAGCCCAAGATCGTTTTCAACCCTGGCACAATGAGCGGTGTTGCAGGCTGCACCGAATCCCTAGGTTTGGGTTTTTTTGCTGCTCCCCAGGAATGAATTTACAAGCAGACCTCGCTGCCTGTATCCTGATATTGTTTACTTTCTCTATAGTTCATAAAGTACCGGGTAGAGCCGGGGGCTGTTAACATCTGTTGGCAATCTAGAGCTCACAGGGAAAAGGATGCCATCTTTCAGGAATCGTCACTGACATTTTAAAAGCCATGTCTGAAATCCCCAAACAATTAAGAGGCCTCTTTTTTACATTCCCTCCCTATCTGAGGCATTACGCAGTGAAGGCACCAGCTGAGAAGTACATGTTGATCTTGACAGGAGAAGCTACGATTAATGAATAATGGAGCACCAGCAATATATAACTTTCAGGCGGAGCCATCATAATTCAATCCAAACAGTAATATCAGGGTCCTTTCTTGGAGGAGTCTAAGTAGCAGTTAAATATTAAATAAAAAAGATGACATTTTATTTTATTTTCCTTTGGCAATTCTGCATCTCCTGATTCAAAGAAGCATAAGGTAGAAAGTGCCACCTTGGAAGGGGAAGGAAAGTTTAAATGCGAATTCATCTGTCCCCAGCCTGAGCTACAGAAGTGCTTAATGGGGGAAGAGGAGAACAGGTCTGTGGCACTCTGCTGCTCTTTCTGGACTGATTCACCACCTGGATTTGTGCCCTTTGTCTTTCTGCCATTATTCAAATTGCTGGGGTTGTTCTAGGAAAAAGCTTCAAACTTTTCTCACTGGTTTTGTGTGCATTGTGAAGATGCGTTCTTTAAAAAAAAAACCCCAATCATTCACAACCTGCACAGAAGCCTTGGTCAGTCATCCCTAGTTGAAGCAGATTTAATAACTGAATGCAATGGGTCCCGCTTGCTTTGAATATGGCCTTTTTTGCTTTTCTTTTTACTTCTCTGAAGTTCTGCTTCTGTGCAATGCCCCAGAGGCATCTCCTTCCTGCCCCACCGCCCCCCAGGTGAGGCCGCATTTCAGCTCTCTGATTCAGGCCATCGCGTTTCAAATCACCCCTCGCACCCCCTGGGCCGTGGTTGGGTCCTGGCCCCCTCTCCCACCCCATGTTCTTGCTATTAGAGCAGAAACCTCCGCCGTGGCCTCTCTGCACGTCTCCACCTCATTGACTCCTCATTTCTTTCCAAATCTCACATCATCCCTTCCCGGGCGCTGTCCCTCTTCCCCTCTTTCTGGCGTTAGGGCTGAACGATTTCATGAATTCCCCCAAGTGCTGCCCACCTCACTGCTTTCACTAACGACTCCATCAACCATCTACTGACATCTGGTGTTTAACTCTCCTGACCGTTTTCACACGCATTTTGCACGTGAGCGTTACTGACCCGACCATGGCAGTGCCGCCTGGGTCAGCTCTCAAGGTGAAATCACACCGCAGCAGCCACCCTCCTTGCATTAGTATTTATTAAATAAATTGTAGTGACTCCTCCATCACTGACCACAATTCCCCGCTGTGCTAAGTGTTGCACAAAAATGCCCAGAAATTATGCTCCCTGCGAGGAACTGTGAGGACAGGGAGAGCAAATGGGGAGGACGAGGACTTAGGGTGAACCTGATGGGCTGTGGGTGCAGGATACTCGTATTCAGCCCCTCTCTATAAGTGTCATCCCGCAAATGTTTGGCAAATGCATGGGATTAACTCTTGGTTGTTTTTTTCTCAGCTAGAAGAGCAAAACCTCTACTTCTTGTCCTGATGGTGCCAGGCTCTGCTGCCAGCCAGAAGGGTTTTTCTAAGAGAAGCGGAGGGCAGGCTGTGGGGGTGTTCAAGTAGAGCTGCCGAGAGCATTCCTGGCGTGGGAAACAAAGCCTCAATTCATGCTAAATCTGTTTTGCTGCGAGCTGAGCCTAAGCCTGCTCCCAAGGCTTCAAGGGGGTGCCCAGTGACCCATGAATGCAGCCCACCCTTGATCTGGGAGGACATCACAAGCCTGGCAGGAAAGGAGCTGTCTGGGAGCTGCACAGGGGGGCTCTGACACCCAGCATCTCCCCAGGCATCCCCAACACGGTCCTCATGGTGCCGTTGCGGGTATGGGCTTCGAGGCTGCCCTGGGCAGAGGGATGCTCTGCAGCACCTTGCTGGCACCGCCTGAGTCCCCAGGCATATTCCCATTGCCGGGTCCTCGTTACCGCTGCCTCACATTATGATAACCCCCCTCGTGCTCTGCTCCGGCCACGTGAGACAGTGCAAGTGGTAAGTGACAGTCCAGAGCGCTGGATTTCCCAACTAGAGAGTTAAAAGATGGTGCGGGGAAAGAAATGGAGAAAGGTGAACAGATGTGTCCGAGATCACACTGCAGGTTGGGGCTGGAGTGGGGAGCTGAGAGGTCCTTTAACCTCTGGAAATCAAATGCTTTCAGGCAGTGTTTATGAGCCCCACAGTGAGAATAGGTGAGCAACACCTGCAGAAATCTCTGTCGTTCTCTCCAGTGACAGAGAGGGTTGCATTTCAGAATTGAAGTTCTGTACAATAACAGAGCTGATCCATCAGATAAGGGAGACAAACAGGAAAGGGAAGAGGTACATATCTTAAATTCTGCTTGAATGTAGTGCTTTATTCATGAGACAACACTGCCTCCACAGCAATGCCGACTGCGCTAAAGCCACGCAGCAAAAAAAACCACTCAATGAAAAGTTACAAAACAGAGGCATTTAAGTGGAAGGACTTAGAGAAACAACAGCACAGCTAAGCAAATAGCTCCATGCATTCAGCAAAGGCCTCATCAACCCCCACGGCAAGCAGGCGAGACAATACCGAACGCAAAACAAACAGAGTTAATCTGCAGTTCAGGCCATTTTCATAGACTTTCCAGCAGACCTGCCCCATGAGCAGCTTTTGTTTCCTTCCATGTTTTTTGCCAGCCGCCCGTGGAAGGCTTGTTAACTTTCCAATCCCCCTTCCCACAAGGACAATATTTTACCCATCGGCTTTTCTTGGGAATAACTTCTGCTTTCAAAATCAAAGTGTTTTTTTTTTTTTTGTTCTAATGATTTAAAGTATGTAGTGTTTTTGGAGGGGGTGGGGAGGAGTGGATAGTGGTGGAAAAACATATCATAAGGCCTTTAATTCTGTCCAGATAAGAGAACTGCACTAACTCATTTCCAAAAAGAGAGCAAAGGTTAAGATAAGCCTCTGTGCTGTTCAAAAGTATCTCAGTAATTCCATTAGAGACAGAACTGGTAAAAAGCAAGCAGCTGAAGATGGAGCAAAATAGATTTTCCTGGGAGTTTAACATAATTTTTGTCTCAATGGAATTAGAAGGAACTCTTAACGAACAGGCTTTTCTTCCCCAAGGGAAAAAAGACACGAACAGTCACCCTGGAGACATACGACTTACAACCTCTTACAAGGTCTGCCCATAAACCCTTGCCTGCCTGCTGCGACACATCCATTTAGGCTGCTGTGACGCTATAGATTTTCCTGGGAGTTTAACATAATTTTTGTCTCAATGGAATTAGAAGGAACTCTTAACGAACAGGCTTTTCTTCCCCAAGGGAAAAAAGACACGAACAGTCACCCTGGAGACATACGACTTACAACCTCTTACAAGGTCTGCCCATAAACCCTTGCCTGCCTGCTGCGACACATCCATTTAGGCTGCTGTGACGCTTTTCTGCTGAGCTCGCTCGCACCCACGGGATCCAGCTCTCGGCATCCTCCTCCGGAGAGCTGCACCTCTGCTGCCAGGTGCAGGTCAGCACTGCGGCGAGGGGGAGACATGGTTTATGGGACTGGCATTTGGAGAAGGGACTGTGGTCAGGAGGTTGCCCTACCAAGGCTGGAATTTGTTAAGCTTTCGACAGAGTGACTTTTTTTTTTTTTTTTCCCCATGAGATCTGCCTGCTTCCTGCTGCAAATTTCGGTATTTCATTGGGAAAACAAAAAATCCTTGGCTTTCGGTTGACATTTATTTGTTTTCAAGCAGGATGTTGTGCCAAAATGTTGACGTTTCCAATGAAAATGAAAGCTCCTCTTGCTTAATTTGTCTGCGAATCACTGTTTCCTTTCTTTTACCAGTTCAGGTTACCTCCATCCTGAACCTGATTTCCTCAGACCAATAAAGGGAATAACTGCTGTGCCCAAGGCTATTTAAAACTCACTCCATGATGCACAAGTCACTCACAAAATCTGCAGACAGCACACACAATTTAGCTGCCTGGCTCTCCTTGCACTGCTGAGAGCAGGACGTAGGACGTCTCTCCCATTGCTTCCCCTTCCCTGGATCAGCTTCCCGGCTGTGTGTCCTGCTGAGTCCCGCTCGGGCTGCTGCACTGCCTTGTCACAGTGGCTGGATAGCTGAGGAACCCAAGTCCTGATGACTTGCAAGTGGCTTAAATGGATGCCTCCTGTGAATAGCGTGTCAACAAGGGGTTGCAGCAATACTTCTTTTTTTTTCTTGTCTTTTTTTTAGAGTTTCCAAGGTGTTAACCCCAATGAAGGGAAGCATCATATCTTCTTTCCTTGAGCCACGAAAAGGCCAAAGTGAGAAGGAAAGCAGGAATAAAGGAGCTGAGTTTGCAGGTGCCCTACCCACGAGGACTACCTGCCTCCTTCAAAAGCAGCATCGTCTCAAGCCTTCGCTCAAGAGGCAGCAGCACTTTCATCCACCAGCACTCTTGGCAAGACAGTGAGGACGGGCACATCCCCAGTAGCATGGAGGTAGGAGGGGGTGTTGAAGCAAAGCAGCCCACTTTCATAGCAGGCTGTGGAAAAGGTGGGAGGCTGCCCTATCCTTTTGGGGGACAGTATGAAAATTTGGCCCTCAAATTGTCTCAAGACAGAGTTTACCAGCAGCATTAGTGGTATCTCAGCATAGTGCAGCAGGAGAGGGGCTCTGTGCGAGGATAATGCTTGTTGTACTGAGAGAAATCTCATTTCTAACCACTATCTATAAGGCTCTGGATGTAAGAATCATAATACAGATTAAGTTGAACTTTTAAAACACATTTCAAGCAAGCACCTGAAAGCACTTTGCAAACAAACATGAAGGTGTTAAGCTTCACAGCAACTAGGTGAAGAAGATGAATATTTGTCTTCTAATTAGAGATTCGGAGAAGTAGAAGCATAAGAAATAGGAATGATTCAGCATGGCATGAAGTGAATGTTTAAACCAAAACCTAATTTTTGGAGTCAGATGGATTTGATGGGGGATAGGAACATGCGTAAACTTGCTGAGTTATGGACTTCGGGATTTTCAGAGCTGGCTAAGGGAATTAGGTATCCATTGACATATAGGGAATTAGAAAAACAATACTTATAGATTAATATGAGGTCCATGTCAGCCCAACATCCCCATGCATAGGATAGGATTTGCAATGTGGTTTTGAGATGGTACTTTATGCCCTGGTTCCTAAAGGCCAGCAAGCCATAAGAGCCCATTGCTAACTGTTATCTCCAGGTCTGTCAGGTTCCTCATGGGATGACTGCGAGGAGGGAAGTCCTGTGGCCCAGCCCCAAATTGGGACCTCCAACTAGGATCAGGTGCTCTGGAAGGTCAGATGTTCCTGCTATGCTGTTGGTCAAGCGTGGAGCGCCTCCATACTCCAGTTATATTTGCCTGTGCTTGGGCAAGCATGTGCCCGAAAGCAGCTGCCTGAAATTAAGAGAACTTCATCAAATCTGCTCAAATGGCACACAGTCCTTCAGGTTTCTCTGCTGCAGTTTTCACAAAGGTTGTCTGTCTAGCAGGACAGCCTGGCATCATCCATCGGTGTCTTCCTTGCACCCTCCGAGGGAATGGGGAGATAGCGGAGAGCAATTCCTAACAGGAGTAGCCAGTGTGAGGCATGGCATGGGTGCTCTGAGCGAGCTGCCCTTTGCAGGACCTGGTCCACTGCCCAGACCTGAGCTCCACTCCTTTCTTAGGAGTGGATTGGGAGGAGTAGGAGAAATTGGGCTACGCTCTCCTTGGAGTAGGAGAAATTGGGCTACACTACAAAGGAAAAATCAGTCCAAACTGCTTATTAAAGAAAGGCCCCAGAGCTGTTTTCCATTAGCTGCCATTTCTAAACAGACTCAGAGAGGGGGAAAAAAAAATCAAAACAAGGTCTGTAACCACTGCAGAGCCTGTCCTGACACTTCCCACTTCCTAGCGGGGACTGCATTCGCCCAGTCCGTCATCCCTCTATCCCGGCTCCTCCTGCTGTAACTCACAGAGATGCATTCCCCGTCATCTCCAAAAGGGATGGTGGTGGGAGGGGAAAGTTATTACTTGCGGGAGCAACACAGCACATGGGACTTGTTCTGCATAATGAAATCTCTCTCTGCCATCCGCATTCGTGTATCACCCTCTCCGTATCACCCTCTCCACTGACACAAGCAACAGGGAGGTGAAAGCAGCAGTTGCCCTGCAGCACTTTCCAGCAGTGCTGATGTCCCCATTGCTGAAGGCAACATCACACATGTCACCTCTGGGAAGGCCAGTTGCCCAGGCAATAGGGGCACAGTTATCTCTGTGGTCAAATGGGGGACGGGGAGACGTGACACAGTGACAAATGTGGAGTGCGCACTGATGGTGTGCCCTACTGAGCTCAACGTCCCCCCTGGACATAGCATGGGGAGGAGTTGGAGACCATCCCTTGCAGTCAGAGCCCCATCTCCCTACTTATTGAAGATCCCATGGTGCTGATCCCACTATTTGGGGTGTGAACCTTTGCCCATTCCAGTCTTGTTACTGTACAACTTCATGTTCCCCGGTCCCAGACTTCTCCAGTGCTCCAGCCTGATCGGGAGCAGCCGTGATGTCTGATCTGGGCTGTAAGCAGACGGTCAGGTTTCTGCTGAGACAGGAGCGTGTGACATGATGCTCATACAGATTTGGGGCTTTACAGAACTTTCATGATGGCAATGGAAAAACAGATCAATCTGTCCGGGTGTAAATGTTTCAGAAACACAAGTATTTAATAAAAAAATGTCCTTTTGTTCCCATCTGCTTCTTCTCTTCATGCTCTGTCCTTGGGCACTGGGCTGACCTTACCAGCAGCCACTATTACGTCCAGGAGCAGATAGCCCGGAGAGGGGCTGGTTTGAAAAAAATCCTCCATGCCATATGCAGAATATGCTCTCCCTCTCTGGACAGGTGCTTAAGAACCCCCTTCCCTCTCCCCAGGGTGCTGCAGGGAGAAATGACTTAAAAATGGCTTAGCAGAGAGCTCAGAAAGCTGGAGCAGGACTTACGGGAAGCATTGAGTGCTGTGACAGCATCTGTTCTCCCCTTTTCTCTAGCACTCCTGGTCCTTGGAAGCTCTTTTGGGCTGGAATAACACCCAAAACTCAATCACGAGGACACAGCTTTGGTGGGAAGCTCTGGCTGAAATTCAGCGAGTGCAGCTTTTGGACTGGGCTCCAGCCAGTCTCTGTCAGGCTTTGCCAGCGCTCAGTCCCTCACGTCCTCTGACACTTCTGCAAAGCCCTTACTCAGAGATGCCACAGCACAAAAACCCCACAGAACATGCTCTCACATCCCTGTTTGCTGTCCAAGAGCAGGGAGATTTCAACGGGGGCTTCTCCCTTGAGGGAAAATAGGGGAGGCAGGGAGAGAGGGAAGGGGAGTCTGGGCTGGTTCCTCGGCATCCCTGCTTTGGAGTGTTCCTGGAGAAGCACGATACGCAGGACCTCGGGGGACCTGAGCCAAACCAAACGGGTGCCTCGCCAAAACAACGTAATTTGCCTGCACAGCATTCCTGGGGAATCAGGTGTTAATGGGGTGTCACATTTGTCTTGCTGACAGCTGGCATCACCGATAAGAATTAGTCAGCTATAAATAAATAAATAATAATGATAAAACCCCTCTGATATCTACTAACAAGGCTATTTGTGCATTTATTTTATTTTTTATTTAGTGTTGCTCTTATCTTACACAGAGGAGGGGGAAAAACCAGCAAGGAAGATAAAAATGTTGGGTAAATCCAGCATGGCTGGATTATGCTATTGGACCTGAGTATTTCAGTGCTATGGAGCAGACATCTGCTTCATGCTGCTGGCTGATAGCAAGCACAGGCAGCTTTATCACTAGTTTGGTTTCCAGGCAAATATTTTTCAAGTGCAAGCAGGGTCTTTCAAAGCCTTGCACATGCACATGCACATACGACAAGCACAAATAATCTGTTTCTGCAAGATTTGTGCTGGAGTCAGGCTGGACTGAAGGGAGGGGGGGTCTCCTAAGAATAGTTGTTAGCAAGCTGCAAGATAATCAATAGTCTTGATGAAGACACAGTAGGTTTCTGTAGTCTAGAGTTTATGATTTTGTCATAAATAGAAATAATTGCTCATCCATTAGCTAACATGGTTGTAAAGGGGATTGTAGATACACTGTGGGCATTTGTTCTTCTAGGCAAATGACTTTGCCTATAAACCCAAGCCAGATCCACATCAGGAATCCATTGTACCTGCTCTGGTCAAAGAAGGAAGTGATGCTGAGTCTGCTGGTGGTGTCTGTTGCCCCTCCATGCAACCACCTCGTGTTCTGCTAATGTGCCATGGGGATGTGGAAGCAGCTGAGCTTGGGGGTGGACTTACAGGTGGCAGATGGGATTCACACATTCGTGGTGGCTGCAAGTGCCTCCCCACAGGCCCTCTCCTCTGAGTGACATCTCTCCAGCCTGGGATACGTGGCAGTGGTGGCCTTGGTCTGCATCCACTATTGCCCCTGCCATCCTGTGCTGGAGTAGACACTGTGCTGTCCGCTAACGGGACAGGGTTGGCAGTGGGATTTGTTCCTCTTCCCTCATTCTCCTCTGGCAGGGCATGTTTTCACAATTTTATCCTCATTTTAGGGTGGCAAAATTCCCTTTGTGCACCAGAAGAGAGGGTTTCTATGGAAGGCATGGCAACGGCAAACAATTTTTAAAAACTGAAAAAAGAATCCAAGATTAAACCAAAAATATGGTGAGACCTTGGCCAGGATGACCAAGTCACAGCTGATGTTTTGGAAACTTTGTATGAGGGCTTATGTGACCTCCATTTAAAGCTCATTGCGCTCTGGTCTGTGGCAGTAAGTCCTGTGCTCGCTGATTCACGGGGGCAAAGGCTCCCTCTGACCCATCAGATCTCCCTGGACCACCCTCCGTCCGCTTTGGTGACCCTCCATTCACATCCTGGGCCACCCTGGGAGGATGCAGCTCTTGGTAGGATCCTTCGGCCACCCTTAGCTTTAGCAGGTTTCCTGAGCAAAGCCACATTTCTAAACGTTCAAGTGCAGCTTACTGTATTTTCACATAAATATCAATGGGATCTTGTCTGTTAAAATCCCATCTATTTGAGCATATAATTTTCCTGGAGTCAGAATCTATTAGTGAAATCTCAGCCCGTGTGACAAGATAACAGAATCCTCAAATTAAATAGGGTTTCCACAATTACAGCTTCCCCCTTTCTTTCCCAGCATTAACACCATAAACGCTGCTGTCAGACAAGATAAGATCTGAATTCTATCCTGACAAGGCAAATGTTATCAGAGATCAGTTAATTACACACTGGATTTCAACAGAGGCAAATAAACCCCCTGCGGGTTAGTGTGAAAACTGCTGTCTTCCCACCAGCTTTTCCCTGGGCCACCAGGCACGCTTCCCTCATCCATCCGCCTCTCTCCACCATGCTAAGGAAGTGGGATCCACATTTTCTGCCTGGTTTTAGACCTTTCCCCAGGCTAAATGGGGTACCCCACAGCAGGTTGCTGACACTGAAGAGATGGAGGATGATTCAAGCGTTACCTGCAGGACTTGCGAGCAGGAGAGAAAACCTGTTGGTTTGGTTGGAAAGGAGGCCCCGTGGCTCTGCAAAGAGCAGTAGGGAGAAACAGGAGCTCAGATAGCAAAAAGCCTTGTGAGAACTGGGTGCTGATGCTCGATGGAGGTCTCGTCCCAAGGTGGAAGGAAGCTCCTCGGCTGACATTGCTCACTGTCTTAGCCAGCCTCCTGGAGGCTGTAAGACCTGAAGCAAACACTCACGCAAATTGTCCATTGCATTTAATTTAATTTTTACCATCTAAATTGCACGTGCTTGTCTAAAACTTCCATCTAGACTCGTGCAACGGTGAACAGAGGGAGAGGCCTCTCTAGAGGGTTATTTCACTCCATCCTAATTCAGTGGATTATTTGCTCTTTGAAGGTGCCTCTCTCTTTGTTGATGCTGGTGGGATGGATCCTGCTGTCACTGCTTCGGGTGGCGTTTGGGTGCAGAGTGGTCTGGAGAGACATCTGATCTGACGCTGCAGCACGAAGGGGGGTAAGTCCACAGGGTGAGTCCAACTCTGCTGTGTAAATTGGGTTTGCCAAGGGATTAAGCAGTGTTTATCATTCAGCCCTGTATACAAATGCAATGTCTTTTCAGCACTCACTCTGAGTTTACCTAGGTGTAATCCAGTAGCTACAACAGGTATAAATTTTAGGTGAATAAAGTAACGGCCTTCTCTTCTCCTAAACTCAACAGGATTTCTACCACTTTTTCTGAATCTAACTTCTTTCTCTTCAGAATGGCTCACTCTGAATTTTCTTCCTCCAACCCAGGATATGTCTCAGTCTGCTTTCAGGAAGGAAGACCAATTATTACTTCTTTTTTTCTTTTTTTTTCAGTTGTTTCCTTATAGGAATTGGCAGAACGGACTCATACCTTCTCTTATCCTGTAGCTGGCTCTCTCCAGATGTGAGTTTTTTTCTTCCTCTTCTTTGTATTTGTAAATAAGGTATTTATACCTTATTTTGAATGGCAGCCCGTGTCGTATGGGGGACATTTCTTAGGTTGCTGTGAGTTAGCATGGTGCTGTATTCAGATCATCTACTGCAGCACTGCAGATGGATGGGACACTTACTACTGGTGCAGGCCAAGAGACGGATGCGGACATTAGAAAACTACTATAAAGAGCTGTCAACCACAGCTTGCTGTACAGCCCATAGCAAGAAACAAGGGCCAAATTCAGAAAATTGTATGCAGATATCTCTGTCCACTGCATTAAGAATCGTGTTCAGCCCGTGTGTAACTACTCTGAATTACTATTTTCTGCTTTAACACAGATACCACCGATGGTGGTGCGAATGCAGCCCATCATGGGGATTTCACCAGTTAAGGATATGGCCCAAATCGTCTTGCTGGAGAATGGCTTTGCTGCATCTCGCCTTATCACCAAAATCATTCCTGTCTCTACCAACTCTCTTTTTTTCCTGTTCTGTTTCTTTCTGTCCTGCAAACGTATGCGGGGTGTTCCTGCGAATGGCAAGGTTTACTCAACCGCTGATAACTCCAATCTAGTCTAACAAAGAAGTAAATGCACAATGACATCTCTTGTGCAAAAAGCTGTCATAAAGTGCGGCTGGCAATCCAAGTGGTATAAATGCTGTTTCGATTAAGTGCCTCATTGAAGTAAGTTGATGATGCTCCATTAGGCTGAAGTGATAGACTTCTAGTTCTCGACACAATCGGTGGGGAGAGGGATTCGGTGCTGGAGCAGGCAGTGCTACGCTCTTGCTTTTTCTGCTTTCCTGCAATTCTCTTCACTCTAGGCTGATCTACTGCAACTTTCCCACTTCTGCACAGGGGGAGGCTCTTTACGCCCCGTCATCCTGCATGGGGCTCAGGGCTGGACACTCAGCACCCTGGCTGGGCTCCCTGGAGGCCAGAAACAAGTTGGGCAAGCCCCACCATGGGTTGTAGCATGGTAATAGCTCAGCAACATGATGGGACTGGCAGGGGCACAGCACTTGGGCTTCTTGACTCATTCCTTCCTCCCCTTCTCCCTCCACCGCCAGATCTGCCATCACATTTCTTGCAGCATGTCCTCCCCTGGACCGGGCTTTCTGGAGGACAGTGGTCTTGGTGCAGCTTTTGGAGTGCCAAGGATTTGCATCAAATCTGCTGATGTGTATTTCTTACACTGCAATAAAAGACGTTCTACCCCCCACCTAGGTATAAGAAATAATACCAACATTTTGAGATTGTTGCTGCAGCTTTTATTTAATTCGGGAGAAAAAAAAAAAAGGAAGAAAAAGGGCGCAGATAATTTATGGATCCAGGATGCAGTGAGGGTCCCGGCTGCGGCAACAGCGATCGCTTAGGAGCAGTCCCCAACTTTCCGCTTGAGGAATCAGTGTCCCTGTGGTTAAGCTTTGCCCCAAGGAGGTCCTCCAGTTCTGCGCTAGGATTATCTTAGGTGCAATCAGGCCCAGCCCAAGTCAAGCAAGAAATTGATTCTCATTATTTAAACGGGAGGCAACTGCATGAGAGTGAAAGATGGTCGTGCCCCCACTATAAATTACTTCAGTTTTACTTGTGATTGGTGACAACTACTGTCATGCCTGCTGAGACATGGGAGGAGCTCCATCCATCACAGATCTGTTAGTGGTACAGACTGGGAAAGGCACCGTTGCTGCCTGATTCCTCTTTTCCATTCCACACACAGAGCACTTTCTCTCCCTTGTTAAAGAGAGGAAAATGGAAGAACAAATTGGAATATGTAAAATGCTTGTTACTTGCATTTTCCAGATGGCTGGCATTTCCCGATAGGCTGTTTGCAGGGTGTCCATTATTGTTATTCACCACAGATAGCTATTATTATTTTTGTTACTTCCTTACTGAACACGAAGGTATCAACTTTCCCTCTCACCTTGATAAAATAGGATGTGATTGCTTTCATGGTTAACAAGTCCCAAGCAAGTGCTATATTGGTTCAACCAGTGTGACAGTTTCTTGGCTAGTTGGTGACTCCGAGGGATACATGTGAAACGATCACTTCTGCTTTAGAATGATATATTTTACACCGAGGCATTAGACGCAGCCATAAAAAAGCAGCACTTAATTGCAGAGAAAAACAGGGATGGGAACGTAAAACAAATTCAGGTTTTATTTGCTTGCAGAAAGCAGAAGAGGTGGGTCATGATCAGTAATTGACTGTGGAGTAACTTGAAGATCCATTCCCTGAGAAGCCTGCCCAGAATTTACACCAAGCCCTCTAAGTACATACTCAAACAGGACTTCCATCACGTCAAACTTGTCAAAAGCGGGTAATGCAGATGAAACACTTTAAAAGAATCTCATTTTCAGGACAAGCTGATCACTCTTTCCTTGAAAATAAAGCCCTTGTAAAAGATCTTAATTTAAGCAGCCAAAGATTAAGCTGCCCAGAATGATTGCCTGCTTTTGCTGGCGAATTTACTGGCATTTAGCAAGTAGCACAAGGCTGCAAATGGTGTGTCACTGTGCTTCTGAGACCCATCGGGCTGAAAAATATCAATTGGGGGACAAAAAGGAGACCACGGGGCAGGCTGTGGTGAAGACTGTGAATCCCAAAGTTGGACTCTTGCAAACAAGTGGCATGTCCCAGTTTTGCTGAGGCCAAGTGCGGTGGTGTTGTTCCCTGGTCTGGATCCTGACACTGATCAGGTGAGCATCAGCCTTTCTGGAAGAAACCATTTCGGAGACGATCGTTACACAACTAGAGGAAATAAAGCTTGAAGATGGCTAGAGGGGTCATCTGCTGTCAGGGTGGACTTAATGGCCTTATGAATTGATCTTCACCTGTAGAGGAGGACCTTGGCCCTTAGAGGTAACAGAGTCCCTGCGTGACCTTGGCATAGCCTATCACGTCTTTGTCCTGCTCCCTGACATTTAATGCTCCCAGTCTAGAAGGCAAATTGAAGATACTGTCTCCTAAACAGTTGTTTAGGAGAAACTTGAGCAATAGCCGAGTCGGTGCTTGTCCAACTGGATGGGGGTAATTTTTTTCAGAAGGGTATAATGTCACTGCAGACTGAGAGCTAGGGGAGAAGCTGGTGTAAAAGAGGAAAACAGAGGGATAAAAGGAGTAGTCAGAGGAAGAAAACAAGTGAACAGAACCCATTTCCTTGAGTATATGAGCTCCTGGTCAATTCTAGTATCAGCAAGCAGCAGGAAGCCTTATTTATATATTATTTATTTGTGGCTTAAAAAGAAATGTTCCCTTGTTTGACATCTTCTGCCTGGATTTTTATGCCTTTTTCTTTTTTCTTTTCCTTTTTTTTTTTTTTTTTGGGGGGGGGGGGGGGGGTTTTAAAAGAGGCTCCCTCTCTTCCGGGACGGCG
>NW_008796212.1:988330-1006428 GCF_000699145.1 Aptenodytes forsteri | reverse complement strand
TCTTAACAGAGCCACTCTGCCTCCATTTGCTTTTGTAGACATGGCTTCAAGGCATGACCTCAGTGGTAACACTTGTCAGTTGGGAACTCAGCCTCGGGCTGGAAGAAGGCTCTGCCTTGCCCCTGCTTCCCCTCCTTGCCCCAGCTGTGATCTGCCCGGCGCTTTGTATCACAGCCTCGATGTCGAGGGATACTTTGTGCTGCTGATGTGTAAGAGGCAGGGTTGAGCATGTTGCTAGCTGTCCCTGGAGGATAACTTTTCATTATTGATGTGGAAAGTGGAAAATAAAATAGACTATTACACTTTTTATCTTCAGGGAACATTTTTTTCTCCCCATCCCCTCCCTTCAGATATGAAAGCATTTCAATTCAGAGAACCATTCTGAGTACAATGAAGAGAAGTCAATTCTGAGAGCAGCAGGCACATTTATTTACAGCACAGGTGACTTGCAACATGTCTCTACCATGTATGCTTTTATTATTCCCTGACAATCCCTGAGACAGGACGTCTTGTACCTGGAGTGCCACAGCTGTGCTGCTCTTTACAGTCATTAAACATGGCTTTGAAGTTGTAAGAAAAACCCAATTCCTCAAGTTCAAATAGACCTGCAGAAATGGCACATAAAGGAAGTTAAACAACATTCCTTGGGTTGAACCACAAGCCAGAGAAAGATCAAAGGACAGTGGGTGAAGAAAACGAAAAAAAAATCTTCCTTTAAGGGCATCAGAAGTGCTCTCTGCCTGTCCTCCACCCGTTCCAACTGCTGTGCCACGTGAGGAGAAAGCATCATCCCACGCTTTGCAGATGGCACAGCCCATGGACGTCTGTGCACAGCTGGCATGCAGCGGTGCTTGCATTTGCCAGCTAGCTGGCCAAGTGGAAAATGGGTATTTGTAGGTACAAGCCCTTTGATTTTCCACTGGGAAAAGAACACAGGCAGTCAGAGATGGGGACGTAAATCAGAGCTCACTGATACGGACCCAAGAAAGCTTCCAGATCAATATTTAAAAGACTGAGCCAGTAAAGGAAAACTGCACTCCCTCTCTATCCATCAGCTCTGCACACGGCTGCTTATCTCATCTATCTGCTATCTCCTCCCAGGCTTCTCTCTTTCCAAATCTGCAGCACCATCTAGCCCTCTAATAATTTTTCTGTGTTCCAGTCTCATTTCTACAAGGGAAGAATCAGGGCATTTGGCACCCAATATTGAGACCTCTTTTCACTATTTACTCATGTACAGGAGGCTAGGGAATGAAATTAGGATAAGAGATGCTGACAGCGTGTTTTATCCTGCACAGGCGGGTCTCTGCTGGTGGAGTTTATTGCAATCCACTGGGAAAGACTTGGCCCCCTGGTAGCTCCAGGTAAGAAACTGCTGTCATTTTCCTATTTGCTTTAGTATTGCTGAAGTCAGGAGAAGAAACATTTGGATGCTATTGAGAGGGTCAATATGTTGTTAAATGTCAGCATTGGCTGGAACAGCTACAGCGGGTTTAGCCTTTTGGAAAAATCACCCCGGTGTTATAGCTGCTGTCCCTTCACTACAGTGGGGTGTTGCTACCTATAATGATATTAAAGCAGAAAAAAAAGTCTGAAAACTGACTCAAAAATGGAGGGTTACATGAACCTAGAAGGCAGCTTTCATTTTACACAGTTTGCCTCTGCCCACTGGGCCAGGGATTTGTAGCTGAAATGCCATCTGTACTTTGTAGGCTCTTATCTCTCTGGTGTGCTGAGATATCACCTGATTACCATAGTATCAGAGCATCTAGCTCTCTGTGATGCATTCATCCTTGTAGCAAGCCTGGGGATAGGTAAGTGCTATTATCTTCCTTGTACAGATGGGGAACGCTTCACTACGACCCAGATCCCCACTTCAAGGTGCAGTGATACAGAGGGCAATATTTATTTATTAAAAATGTAGTAGCTTGCAGCGGGATGGGCATGAAATTCATCTCACTTCATCAGAAGTCCACCGTATTGCTGGCTCCATAGGAGATGGCTGTCCGAGTCCTTTAGTACTTGGAGAGAAAGCAGCACTTCCAAGGTGTGGACCATCTCGGCCAGTTGTGGTTACCTAAAGCAGCCCATATGAATCATGTGCTAGGTATATTTATGTGTGTCCACTGACAATCAAGGTAGGACTGTCATCTACCTTAAAAATACCTAAAGCTGGGTAAGATGAATGCCTTTGCCATTCATTGGAATAAGACTTAGGGGTATTCCTTGCAGATTTTAGGCCTTAGTGACTGGCTCAAAGTGACCTCTGGGCAGTTTGGGACTAAGAAGGTTACTGAACACGGATCACTCTTTGCAGACAGTAGAACCCTCACCACTGGGCTGCCCTTCACGATCACAGCATCTGCTCAGACGGGATGAATTGCCCTTTGGAAATATCTTTTCATGCTATTGCCTATTAAGGAGTGGCTTAACTTTAAGGCCTAACTTTAAGGTGGGAAGGCTACTTTAATTAGATAGGAAGTTCAAATTATGCATGTACTTCTATTTCTAGAGGTCCCTCCTCATGCTCTGGTGTTCCCAAGAGCATCTCCTTGCAAGTGCTTTTGGGCACTATTTCAAAACAAGAATAAAGAAGGACAGATATGTGAGCGTGGGTGGGAGCTGCATTTGTGTGTACATGTGTGTTGTGTATTGGTACAGGAACTTTCATGTCATTCGGGCAAGTTTGCCCAGGCAGCAAACTTCACATTTATGTGTAAATGAGGAGACAGTCATACTGAACTGGAGGGAGAGCATGCTAATGAATGTTCTTCTAGGCTTTAAGGAAAAGATATTGCCCAATGCTGTGGGAAATTAAAATTTGTTTCTAATATGTATGGTAAATTTAATGCTAAAGACCAAAGATAAATGGGAAGAGAGTTTAATCCGAGCTGACCCCATTTTTGCTGGAATGTCATTTGCTATGGTTTTTGCTCCGTCTCAGAAAGCAAGAGACACACTAATTAGTTCTTGCATCCTGCACATAAATTATTGCTCCTAAACATTTAAAGGAGAAAGTAAGGGATGCTGGGAAAGGCGCTAAGGGAACTGTCCTGTATCCACAGTGGGTTTGCATATGGTCATAAACTGAAGGACTGATGCTGTAGCGTCACTAGTGGTTGTCAGGAGGAAGTCTTTTGGCCTCTGAGTGCTTCCCTGCTTGTTGAGGTAACTACTGCAAGATGTGGTGGCAATAGGATGAATGGGATTAAATTCACTTCGGGATGAAAAGATCTCCTTGACTAAAGAGGATCTGAAGTGTACAGAGCTTGGCTGGTCTTAGGGTTCCTTGAGATGGACCCAACTTTCAGCTTTTTCAAAACTTAACATACTGCCCTCACTACACACACATATACAAGGAGCCTCTTTTGCATTAAACTGTACAATCACACAAACTGATCCAGCTAGCTGAAAAGCTGTCTTGTAAAAAATCCCTTGCCAAGCAAAAGGTGAAACCAGAGGACCCCTTCTAGCCTTCATTCTTAGAGGAAAAGATTCAGAAATAACATGATTTATGCAAATTCCCTAGAAAAAGATCAGAGTTTGAGCTTTATCTTCCTTAAATAGTTCCCCATGAGGCTTAAGAAAGCTTTTCCGACATGCCAGGTTTTCAGAGCCATGGGACAGGTTCTGCCAAGGCGCTGAACTTGCACAGCTCAGTAAAATGCAAAGGGTGGCTAAAACTGAACTCCGAATAGCATCGCTAACATGGATACACCGCATCCAAAATAGCATGCCCGGCACCGACCCACTGCATCTGTCGCGCTGACCTTCGCCTACCAGTTCGCTTGTCAACAGTTCAATTCTCCCGGCCAGTGCTGTGCTGGCGGATGGAAATGAGCCTGTCTTCAGCTGACGGGAGCTCAGCAGAAACTCATCAGCAGATGATCAAAGTTTAGAGTTCAGATGAAAGGCCTTAAAACTTGTCTCAGGGAGGTTCGGGGCCCTTTGTGCCCTGTCAATGGAATTTCATTATCTTGTAACTATGACAAGTTATAATCAACCTGTCCAATTTTAATCTTTTCCATAGCTATGCTGCAGAATTTTATTTTTTTTATCATTTGCTTTAGTTGAATTGTGAACGTGCCCTGCTAAAAGAAAAGACTCCCTAACCTGTTTCCTCCAGGCAACTGGAAAAGTTCCTCATGCAGCCAGCCAGCAAGTGATGTGTTTCAATGTTGGTGCCCAAGAGGCAGATGTTGCGGGAAGGTGGTTCATCAGAAAGGGTTAATCACTCTTTGGTGGACTACCTAAGAGCAAATGGCATTAAACAGCCAGCTTAATTACCTATGTTGTGGTAGCTCCAAACTGCAAGTTTGGTTTGTCCCCTGATGGAAAACGTTTCACTTCAGGACCTAGAAAAGGGTCAGTTGTGCTTGGTAAGGAGGACTGTCCCCCAAGAGATCCTTCAGCTGGAGCACAAAGCCCTCCAGTGGAAGAAATAACTCCATTCAACCAGGAGATGTGTTTCAAACGCTTCATCAGGGTCACTGGGCAAAGGTAAGTCTTCTGTCTGGAAATGAGGTGTGTGAAATGAAGGTGTCACTCTTCTTGTTAGCGCCTGTTCTCATCCCTGATTGCATGGCAAAAGTGACAGGAAAGCCCCAACACTCCAAAATCGTAAGTGAGGCATCTTATTTTGGTTAAAAATAATTTTAGGACTAATTATAATTGCTTTCTTCTGTATGACTTTTTGGGAAGGGGGACACTTAGACCATGCTTGTGGGCTTTCCTCCACAATCATCATATATATTTTTAAGTAGTCACATAAGTCTAGGTCTAACTATTGCATGATTTTTCTCTCCTTGAAAAGAAAGGCCGGTTGAATTTAGTAGCGCTTTGGTGCAACTTGTCTTCATTTGAACGGAGACCCCTTGCCCTGCTGAGGTGAGAGCACCGTGGGGAGGGCTGGGGGATGAAGGGAGCAACCAAGCTCCAGCTGCCTATGAGTTGGTGTTGCGTTTGCTTCATGCCAATCGCTCGGAAAGCCTCTTGGTGGCCTGGTGAGAAGTGCCAGCTCTCCGGGATGCGGCTTTGCAGGCGATGATCTGGAACTGTCTATCATCATTAGAGCACTTTGCTTTCAAAAACTGGCCTGACAGAAGCATTTTGTTCCGGGGGGAGTGAGGAGATGATATAAGAGGACATCTCCCCAGGCCACCTCAAGGGCTCAGCGCATCCTTGCCCATCCCTGGCACGGTGCGGTAGGATTGCACTCTATGCAAATGGAAATTAATAATTCAGCATTTTCCCCTTTCCGGGTGGAAGATGCTTGCTGGCTGTGGGAGGTGCGTGGGGCGGGGGGGCGGGCAGAGGCACGCTGGATGTGTCAGGACACCACTTCAAACCGTGGAGAGAGTGGAGGAAACCAGCATGACCCTACAGAGTTTTTATACCGGTATAATTACCTCTTCTGGCCATGCGGGATATTTTTAGCCTGCTTGCCTGAGGAAATTAAGCTCATATGATCATGTAATGAATGTGTGTGTGTTTCTGCATGTTTATTCTGACCTTAATAATTTTTGAACCCTTTGGTGGTTTCAAGCAGATTTGATGGGGGAGGAAAGCAGTCTCACATACGATTAAGTTTTTATACATACTGTGAAAACAGTCGTCAGGTAGAGGAGAGGCTATAAATGCTCCCGATCAGCATTTCTTGTCTGAACGATAGGCCATAACGTGGGCTTCTACTTTATCAGGCATCAAAGACTCCACACCGGGGGAGAGAATTTAGAAAAACCCATTGGAATGGCAGGGAAAGATTTGATCGGAGCTCGCAATCAAGCATGAAATGCAGATCTTAAGGAAACAGGGCTTTGTTATTCCTTGTGCTAATGGGACTGCGTATTAACTGTTTATTAGTTGTATCAGTACAAAGGCGAGCACGGATTTAGTTGGAAGGTATAAAGTAATTTCTAGCAACACAGTTTGTTCCTCTTCCCCGCATAAGTCTATTTGTGTCAGTAAGGCTCTTTTCTGCACTGAGGGAGTTTCAGCTGCTTTCACTTTGGGGCATAAACAAGGCTTAAAAGCCCTGAGTATTTCACATGGAGATTTCTGTGCTGGGGTAAACTAAAACAGCTGTCAGATTTGGTTCTCTGCTGTGCTTAAAGTGACACAGATTAGGACTAGGGAAGGGAGTTCTCATGGCAAATCCTCTGCATTACCCTTCCTTAGAGACTGCAATAGAGCTATGTTGCTTTCTGCAGCATGAGGAATGGACTGAGGGTGCTTAACTCCCGGGAGCTTTGAAGAGAAACCTCTCGGAATCCATTAGTCCAGACCTAGACCTTGGGCATGGCCCACTGTCCAGAGTTGCCGTGCTTTCTTCTTCCCTTACAGCTTTTCAAGGTGGGAAAACCACATCCTTTTTGCCCAGAGGACTCCCACATTTTGTAATGAGCCGTGGGCGCCTGCACCCCCACAGCTTCCCAGCTTCACCCCCAGGTTTGTCTGCAGAGAGATATCCATGATGATTAACGTGTTCTTCAAACACGCATGGAAGCATTCTTAAAATTAATGTAGTCTTAATTCCATTTAGCATAATTCACATTGGGGTTTAATGCAGTTTAGCAAATCCACTGGAAATTCAGGCTTTTGCTTAATTCAGATTAATTTTCCAGAGAGTCCCTGCATGGACAAGCCTTCTGAGAAGCCTGGCAGCAGCCAAGGATTGGCATGTGTGGCTCACAGGGACAAACTGGTTGGAATTGGCTAAGATGTGTTTTGTTTACCCTCTTTCATGCCATGGTACACACTCCCAGCTAAATGATGGGCAAGCGACCATACAGCTGCACGCATCCTCACATCCAGCCCCGATTAAAGCTCCAGGCATTGCTTGAAACAACTGGGTTATACAGCTGCTCAAAACCCCCAAAGCAGCTGGGGTATGGGAAATGATGCTGCACTCTCAGTGAGGCAGGCTAGTCTGCCAGGCAAAGCCACCAGGGCTCAGAGGTGAAAAAGCAGCCATAAAATCCAGTGCCAGAAGGGATTTCGCAGGGAGATGCTCCAGATCCCAGCCTGGAAACAATGGCATCTCCAAAGAAACAAGCCCCACTGCAAGGCAGGGTTTCTTTACCCAAGGCTCACCTCTCATGTCTGCAAGATGATCGGTGATACCTTTACAGAGTGCCTTTAATTAATGGCCCTGCAAGGCCCTGTAAGTCTGTGTTAGCACAGCGCTGCGCACCCTAGCAAAATAGCCGGAGATCCCATAAACACATCTCTTCTCATCGGCTTGCCAGCTTATAGCAGCTGGAATTAAACTGATGCCAACACAATGACTCCGAGATCATTAAAGCTTTCCCGGAGAAAAGGACTGTATCTCAAGGGTCTATTTGCCATAAACAAGCTGGGTGAAAACAACAGGAAATACTGAGGAGTAATATCCTTGTGAAGAAAACCCTGCTCTGCTGAAATGTGCCAGAGGGAATGAGGGCAGATGGCCGTGTTCATCCTCTACGCGACTTTTAAACTAACACAGCCTGGGCCTGGGGCTTGGGCCTGTGATGTGCGGAGCTGGGCTGAACACCTGTGACTGCCAGTGGCTTTTGGAGAAAAAAACGTCTTTTCCAGGTGCACGGGACTCTGGAAACACCACCTGAATCAGCTGGCGCTCATAATTAGGCAATAGTAGTTGTCCCACACCAACCAAGAAGTCAGCATGAGAGCGGGAGCAGAAGCCCAGGGGTGGTGGCTGTCTTGTAGGACCTGCCAGAGCTACTAGATGCTCGGAGGGAGGCACAGGACACCGTGGGTGCGATATGCGTTAGCAGCATTGCTTTCCAAGGTGAAATCACGAGTGCATTTCAGCCTGTTGGGTTCTTGGAGGAGCTGGGATAGGACCAAGGTGCTCAGAGGTTAAGTTGCTTTGAATCAAACTGGAAAAGATAGTAGAAAAAAGGGAGAGGAAATCCCAGATTTTGACATCATATCCAACACGTAGTTATTTGCCCCGCCAGGTGAAAAGTTTTGCTCCTATTGGGGTTATTAATCCTTTTTGACATGTTGTTTTCTTTGTTTTCTTCAAGAAGGTCAAACTCTAAATGACAAATGCCATTGCAAAATGTAATGTGAAAATTCATTTTGAAAATACAAAACAAACGTAATTTTTGGAACTTGTCCAGCATTTTCATCTGCCAAAGCAGTTGAATCCATCCTGGTCTGAATTCAATGAAGAGTTTCTATCCCTAATGTCTGGTTTTGGGAGAGACTTTTTGTAAGTAAATCGCACATTGCTGTCTGCTGCATCTACCATGCCTGCTTAAGAACTCAACACAAAAGCTCCTGAAATTGGGAAAGATCATCTTAGTCAAACCACAACAAATGAAGGTCTCAGTCAGCTTTTAGGGTGTCTGTAAGTTAGAAGTGCAATTCCCAGTGGTGATTTAGGTCCACCTGCATTGTCCCTTCCTACGCCCCAACTTAAACACCTGTTTTAGGACGGGAGAAATCCTCTCTCCGAAGGTGCTGATCTCTGCTGAGCCAGAGCATCCCAGTAGCTGTCTATATTGCAGACTAGCCCGGCTCTTCAGATGCCCTGGACCATCTGCATATGCAGCAGCTCCATACTGGAAATCCAAGTGCCATTGCACTACGTCCAAGCCACTGCCATGCTGCAGAGGTCAAGGCGTTTCTTAATGGCTTGGCTAATCCACTGGTGCCCACTGCATGAAGGACCTGCCTGCTTCCTTCCACAGCTCCAAAGAGTAAATTAAACATACTACGTTTGCATCTGGCTCAAAGGGAACATAACAGCATTAGGCAGCCCTGCTGCTCATTAAACGCCTCTGACTAGAAGGATGTAATGAACCAGTTTTATTGCAATAGTAATTTCTTCCTATCACATTTGGTGGTTATATATTCATGGGGGATGTGGGGAAGGGAGGAAGATCAGTACAGACTGGTGCATTTAGATATATTGCGTGTGGAAAAGATGACACCAGAGTGTGTGGCTGACAGATAGGAGAGAGGCAAGGCAGAGAGCAGAATATCCCCAAGTCCACTATAATGCCGTCAGACTGACCTTTAAAAAAAAAATATACGAACAATGAAAAGGGGACCCTCTGTTCTTGGCTTCTGAAGCATCAGCAGCTCTGAAGTTGGTTTAATGACCAGTGATCGTCAGTGAGCCTGCCAGAGCTGCAGCTGAGCTATCATGTACCTCAGCTGTCCCAGGCTAAGCAGGAGGGTTGCTTTGTGTCCATGCTGTGGGGTGCCCGTGTATGACAGAAAGCTCCGGGTAGCTGCCAGGATCTCGTGGGCAGAGCTGGCAGCCATGGACCTGGAGCCGTGCTTGCTTCACGCTCACTATGGCATGGCCCGAAAGAGGGTAGGAAGAGGGAAGTCTAAGAAGATACAGCCTGAAAAGGAGCCTGGCTGTCTCCCCAAAGTTTTAACGCTGGAATTCTCCTTCTCTGTCTTCCAGTCTGGTTGTAACCAAGGCAGTTTTCTAAATTTGTACAAAGAGATAATCCATGATTAATAGCCATTTTAATAAATGGCTAATCAATTTATATGGGTTGCTATAGAGTCCAATAAATCAAAAGCAGGTTGATTACAACCATGGCTTATAGCCATCTTATAATACCTTCCACTGATGTGCTTATAATAATCTGTAATATCCGCTACTGCTGTCAGTAACTCATTTAAAACAACAGTTAGTATTTTTTTAACCTGCTAAAAGCACAGGGTGAGTAAATATTCCTCTATACTTGTAAGTCACATGACCTTTCATGGTTGCAAATTTGGGGCCAAATCAATGTCCATCAGAGGCAAGGAAGGACTCCCGTGGCTTGAAAAAGAAGCTGGAAGAGTGATATAATTGTAAGAAAGGGAGTTGGATTTGAGCCTTGTGTTGTCTGAGAGAGGCCAGAAGAGGATGCCTGAGAGGAAGGGTACAGGAAAGAGGGCAGCCAGATCCCCCTCCTCCTTGGTCTATCTATCCACCTTGCAGCAATTACAGTGCCGACCGTTTGCAGAGAGCCGAAGGTTGTTCTTGGGTCTCATGTTCGATAGTCATGGGTGGGATTATCCTGATGAACATCTCTTACCCCTCCTTTCACAGAATCGCAGAGCAGTTGGGGCTGGAAGGGACCTCCAGAGGTCATTTGGTCCCACCCCCGGCTCAAGCAGGGCCACCTCGCTTTAGGTGATTAAAGGGTCACCCTTTAATCTACTTTTCCTCTGACCCTGCAGCAATACATTCCACCATGTAATCACAGAGCACGTGAAAAACACAATTAAGTTAACATTTATATGATTAGACACATACAAATATACGGAAAATGTCTTTCCGAAAAATCCAAACTTTGGCTAAAACACCCAGGAGTGGTTCGGGTGCCATTTAGCAGCCTGGATGTCCCAGCTGGCATCCAGCTGCCCCCCGGCAGGACACCCCTGCTGTGCCTGGGGCTGTGCCCCGCCAGCCTGTGAGGACAGCTATTTTCCAAAGGAGAAACAGGAGTTTAGAACGCGTACTGATCCCTTAGAGGACCTAGGCCAGAATTTCAGCTGTTTTCCAGCACCTCTGCTTTCAAAGCCGTCATGACAACAGAGAATAACAATAAATTAAAAAAGTGAAGCAAACTGTGAGCAAGTCCCACAGCCGGTTGGTTTTGCTTTTTTCATGTTCTAACTTTTTTTTTCTTTCTGACTTGATTCACGCAACTTTTTGGAAGAAGTCCCATTTGCTAAATATAGACTGAAACCTGTAGCTGCCTGGAAAGAGAAGTGTGGTGATTTCTGAAAAACTCAAGCCTGTAAAAGCTGACACACAGCCCCTCACACTGTAAGAACCATCTCCTGGTGGATTTATTAGTCTTAAGCAACAGCAGTTGGTCTGAAAAGAAAATGTATTTAACCTTTCTTTTTAATTGTCGCACTGTTAACCTGTCAGTTCTACACGGGGCTGTTAATAATTCCGCTTTAAACGTCTCAAAAGGAACTTTCATGTTTAAATATTAAACATTAAAACTTGGGAACAGTTAGAAAAGAATTGATGCAGCACTTTCAGTAGTAATGTGGCTTGATCCAAAGTCCGTTGGAGTGCCTGGGAATTGTCACACTGAATTAAACAAGCCCAGACACAGGGTAAGCTGCAAATCCTGATCCCGGGATCAAACCCTCAGAGCTTTAACCAGGGAGAATAATAGGGGTCTGGCCTTGGAAAGTACCGAGTTAGACCTTTAGAATGGGCCTTTATCTTCACCTTAAGGTAAGATGCACACTGAGGGGGAGAATTAATTAATTTGGCTCAGCTAACTACAATTTAACTAGCTACTGCAAAATAGAAGTGAACACAAAGCAACTGGGTTGTAAAGTAGGTTTTAGCTTGGAATCAACTCCGAGCTTCTTTGCAGACATGTGTCCTGCATTAAAAGCCATATTGGTTTTGCTTTCACTGCAATTTTAATCTAAGCCTAATGCACCTCTCTTCTGCAAATATACCTTGAGATCTACCTTAACCCATCCCGATTTGTTTCCATGTCGGACAGCCCACTGAGCAGGTAACTCCAGCCTGGACAGGAGGGGACAGGAACCTTCTCACCCCGTTTTGGGTGTGATTCCCATATGGTGACTCCCAGCCGTATGGGAATCCACCAAACCTCACCAAGATTGCCACCAGCTGTGGGCACAGGCACACAGCACTGCTGCCCTACGGCACCGCAGGAGTGCCCTACAATACACCATGAAATTGGAATTTGAACATAAACCCTTCCATAGGCTGCAAATGGCAGTGTGAGAGGGTGGTTAGGCTCCTGCTGGGTCATTGCCTGAGCTGGTTGTGTCCATGGCTGACACTTAGGGCTGTGGCTTTCTAGATCTCCTTGTGGACAGTGCCCTCTCCAAAGGAGAAGTTAAGTATTAACTGGGCTGGAGAGATGGAGCGTGTAACTTGGGCACCCGGGTGGGAAAACAGGGTTACAGATCCTTAAACTAAAGGGTATCACATGTCATTTGTTCCTTTTTTTTTTTGCAGGCAGGGGTGGAAAGGTTAATTAGCTTGCCCAAGGTCATGATGAGCTTTGTTGGCAAGGGCAAAGCATCAAAAAGCCTGGGGTGAATGCTCCAGCACAGGGTGGCCCACCTCAGCCCCTCTCATCTCCTGCCCAGCAGGAGAAGAGCCTGCAGGAACTAAAGCCTCAAACAAGGCTCATCCCCGATATCTCTGCTGCATAGCTTGGGCCTGGCTATAACACTAAAATGATCTCTTTTCTGGCAACAATCCTGTACCCTTAAAACCAAAGGTATTTTCCAGAATTGAGAAACTCACCGGGACTTTCGCAAGGGCAGGATCAGAGCTGTTACACTGCTAGAGAAGAGCATAGCAGAAAACACAGCTGCGCTGGGAAGGCAGTTCTGTAACATCGCTGCTGAACTACAGCAGAAGCATGACACACTGGTGTGTCCTTAATTAACAAGCGTTTCCACCCTGATATACTGTGAGCCAGGTACAATAGAGTTCAGTGCGTGGTGTGTCTGCACTGCGAAGGATTGCAGCAAGGTGTTACAAAAGCTGCCTTCTCCTTCCTGCGGCTGCCTGCGGTGCTTTGAGAAGCACATTCAATGCATCTCCCTGTTTCGATTCCCACCATAATGCGGCTGGCACTTACATGCATTTATGCAAGGACCTTGTCTCATTTCCCAGCCTTGCATCAGATTTCCCTGCTTGCTGTAACCAGCTTCTGAGCGTTGCGTTGCTTGTCACCAGAGAGACAGGCATCCACGGGCCACGGCAGAGCTGCATCGCAACCCCATCGCTGGAGCTGCTGGTCTGGTTTGTGGTTTGCTGATGCAAGCAGGGAGTGGAAAGCTCTGATAACTGGTAGTTTCTGTTGAGCAGAGGCCCGTGCTAAGGCAGCCAGGCACTCCTGAGCTAGTAATGCCAGCTTGGCACCGCTCGTACCATCTGCTGCATCTAGAGACTTTCTCCTCCAGGAGGAAGATGTCCCAGACTGGTTCACACACCCGGCAGCTCTCTCTCTCCCCTTTTCAGTAAGGATATTTGTGAAGCCCATGGTAGCTGTGTGATGGTACAGCCTTGGTGACACCTCCATGCTTCCCTTGGCAGGAGCCCTGCAACAACCCAGCAGACGGCAGCCTCAGTGGGCTCTGCTCTACTCCTACCAAACCCAGGGACAAACTCCCAGAGACTGTGTGAGTCTGGCCAGGACATCACGGACTATTCATATGGGTCAGAAAAGCAGGAAAGGGGTGATAACCACATTCATATCAAGTCTCGTCCCTTTCAGTCACGATGCTCGCAGCAACCTAGGATGCCATGGGGCAAATTCAGTGGTGCTGTCTAAGGCGGCATGATTTAGAGCCTCTCAGGTTTGCTAAGGCTCCCTGGGCACTTCTTACACCCTGTCTGCTGATGCATAAAGCAATCTAAATCAGTGTAATTTATGCACCAACGAAAAGGTGCAAGTTAAAATAACTCCCAGCCTAAAATAGCCTCTAAGTAGGGAGAGAGAGAGAGAGTAAGGAGAGCATCATCTCCGAATTTGGCCCTGGGCCTCAAAGCTTTTAAAAATAAAGAGTAAATTTAGTTTGGAGGAGGTCATACATGGCTCTGTGCACCTCTCCAGGACTTTGTTAGTGAGTCCTGGGCCCAAGCGAAGCAAGTTACGAGCAAGCCCAGGAGCGAAGCTGGCTGGGAGGCAGCACTTGGTGCCGACGCTGAACAGACTGATTTTCCACTGCCGGTTCCTTCCCTGCCTGTTTACACCTCTGCAAAGCAGAGATAAAACAAGGCCATTCTACTCAGCAACCCGGGTACAGGAATGCACAAGCCGAGCGATGAAGCAACAGACCCTTCTCGTCTCAGTTGTTAAGCACACCCCGGCTGACTGTCTTTTTCTCACTTTGATGCTCCCTTTATACACAGGACAAGTTGTTTTCCAACCAGGTGGCTCCCGCTGTATCAGGAACATGTGGATTTATTGCTATCAATACTTTGCAGTGACCTGAATATTTCCAAAACTTGTGTCATCCTGCCCAGTGCACACTTAGTGCTTAATTGTCACTAAAGGCACTGCTAATATTGATAGTCCGTGACCTGTCTGCAACCCGCACCAGACAATAATGCTGTGATGAAGGCTGGTATGGTAAGTGCCATTGCTGATGCTAGGCTGATAACATTATGCGCCTGTGACATGTGAATCAACCTCAGGGTAAGTGAGCTGATTTAGAATATAATGAATAAATATCCTTGGGTTTGAAGAGGGGATGCTGTCAAAGGCTTTCTAAAAATAGTTGGTAATTGGCTTTGTATCAGGCTTATTATTGCCTGTGACGGTCTCTTAGAAGTTTTGAAACCACAGCTTCCTCCTCAGGTGCATCCCTGCGCTCCAGAGCCATGCTCTCAAGGCACAGGCACTGCCTCTCCCAGCTGCAAATGCCCAGCAGAGGATTATCTTTAGCACTGGGCGATGCCCTGCTCCACACGGGATGAAAACAAAACTCCTTAGATAATTTTCTGGAAGCATTATCCCCTGGTGTTTGGGGCACTTGTTTTGTTGGGGACAACTCTGAAGGGTCCAGACCAGGAACATAAATCCCAGGAGGATTTAACTGACCCTGTTACTGATCACAGTGAGTTGGCTGCACTCACTCCCACCATGAACTCCTCAACTCCCAGAACTTTTCCTGTTAAGCAGCTTCGGTTTGGAAAAAAATCATGTTTTCTGGCCGAAGTGTTTGTGCCAAGAAACAAGTCTGATCTCCTGTGCGCAGAAAGGCTTTCACTAAAGGAGCAGCACTGCCCCGTTCCCTCCAGGGTAGGTTCTCTGGCTCTTACACCTCCTGGAGAGGGGCTCGTCCTCATACTCCTTAGAGATGCTGGGCAGCTACTTGTGCTACATGGTCCTTTCAAGAACATGCCCTGAAGAGGCCACTAGCCGTAATATAAGGCATTATTATTACGTCTCCAAGGCCATCTGGCTGGACAAATCTGCTCTGTGATGCCTATTTACTGATGCAGTGAAGAGAAGAGGGGACAACGTCCCCTTCCATCGCCACGGCCAGCCTGCTGCCTGCTGTATCTGTGTTCAGCCCTGTGCTGCGGTGCAAATGAGCTTATGTGCTTACAGCTGCACCGGGGTTAACAGTCTGTTCGCATCTGGTTCCTGGTATTGTCTCGTTGACAACCCCTCGCAGGCTGAAGGCACTGACAGAGTTGATGTTGTTCCCTGGGCAGGTTTCAGTTGTCCCCTCCCGCTCTGTGGGCGAGTGCTGCTCCGTGCAGACCCCTTGGCATTCAGGGCTTGGTGAGATTTGCAAGCTGAGGGCTGCAGAAGCAATCACTCCCCCACGGCCTGAGCGGGGCTGCTGCGAGGATGCTGCTCGGCAGTCACACTGATATTTTTATAGCCCCACACAAAGACCAGCTCCTACTCTAAGCTTTCACAGGGAAGCTGCTTTTCTTCTTTCTCAGATTCTTTGTCATCTCATTCAGAAGGACGTGCAGCGCAAAAACGGACTTTGTAATCTTTTGGTGCAGGGAAACGGCGTGAGGAGGGGCGGGAGGACCTTCATCAAGGATCTCAAAGCAGCACACTCGGAGCTGGGGAAAAAAATCCTGCTGGGAAGTTTACAGCCAGTTCCAGACTCCATCGATCATCCCCTGTGTGTTCACCCTCCATATTGCAAGCTGGCTCTAAAGGACCCTTTAAATGGCCCGAGCCCTTCAGTTATCCACAGACAGTATCTGAAAGGCTTAAAATACGTCAGCAATCACACCACTAAAGCCTAATGGGTTTTTCGACCAACAGAGTGAAATCTGTGGAAGAGGCCTGATGAAGCCTCTTGTGAGGGTGTAAGAGTGGATGAGCTGAGCCTTTTCCTGACCGATTAACGCCACTCTTCATTGAAACCTCAGGGCCCACCTCAGCCCTCTGCACAAGATTTAACCACATCTGTTTGATTTTATACCACAGGATACAAAGGCCGCAGTGATGGGTACAGGCTGCAGCAGCCTCTCCAACAGCACTGGTCGCACCAGCATTGCTAGCTGGTTTGTAGCAACAGTGAATTTTGGAGGAGAAGCCCCCATCTGCAAACTAACTTGGACCTTCTGGATGTCCCAGGCAGGTATTTCGAGCTCGGCCCAAACCATGAGAGTAACGATGTCCCCTCCCTTCCCCACCCGAAGCCACTCCGCTGTCTTCTGCTCTGTGATCAAAATCCTGCTGCCTTTGATAGGATTTAGGTGCGGTGTTTCTTCCGCAGGCTCTTGCATTAAAGCACATACGTATCTTTAAGCACATGTGGAGGAAAGCCTTGAGCACTGCAATTCACCAAAATCATCATGACTCCTTTTATTTTTACATTAAATGTTTTTCTTTATGAAAGGAATAAAAGAACTATAACAATCACAATGAAATAAGAAAGTGAATGCCTAGAGGTAACTACAATATAAAATCATATTCATCATATCATAATATTTTACATTTGCTCGTTGATATATGTGGATTAAAACCCCCTTGACACACAGCCTAACAACAGCAAGAAAAGCTGCAGAAGAGGAAAGGAAACATGGGAAAAGCAATGTGCAGCCCAGGGTAGTGGGACAGCAAGAAGTGATCTCTGGCTCGCAAGCAAGACAGAATTGCATCTGACTGTGGTTCAAAGTTTTGCATCAAATGAGCAACCCCGCATGCCCTTGCCCTGCTCCTCAGCCAGGGCCACTCATGCAAACGTGCCTGCTCTGCCTCAAAACCAGCCAGCTTGTAGTGTGAGCAATGTGGCCACGACAGCACAGCATGAGCTAAATGCAGAGGCTCCCCTTCCAACAGCGCCTGCTCCTGCTCCTGGGTCTCCCTCGGCTCCCTGGCCATCCCCAATGCAATCCTCTTGCGAGGCTGGTGGTCACCAGGATTGGCTGGCTATTAAATTAAAGGAGAGAAAGCGGAACAAATGACTTGGGGAAGCAGGGCATTCTTCATGTCCCGAAAGACTTCAGACCAAGATTAAATGCCTTCCTGGAAGCTGTCTTTTAATAATGTGTGCTGGATGAGGTGCAGTAGTGGAGAGCCTGGATTGCATTAACTAACCTCTTATAAAGGGGCTGGCCCAGATGCTCAAGTGGCCTGAACACCTCTGGATGCAGGAGCATTTTCAGTGAAAAATGGTGTTTGCTGACTTCCATGTAGCTCCTAAGGTGTCTTCTCCCAAAAGAACTGCTAAAATACTAACCTCTGCATGGGAAACAAGGGCTTTTTGTTCCTTTTTTTCTTCTGGAAAGGAAGGGAATAAATAAAACAGATCTTGGTCCTCAGTGTCCTGAGCTGTTACAGAGCCCAGGGAGGTAGGCTGGGTGTTTGGAAGACAGTGCAGTCACTTTGAGTTCAAGAAAGCAGGTTACACCAATTGCAGGTTGCATGTCTTCTCCTGCATAAAATCCAACATGATATTTACTACCCTTCTTACAATGCTTTTAAATATATTTCCAGATGCTTCCAAAGAACACTTTAAATTGTCCAATATGCCATTTTTCACACGCAGCATAAAGGCAGTGCACTATTTTTATTTCTGTAGGGTAAGTCAGAACAATGCTTTGTGGGTTTTGTTTGTCTGAAATGAGTCTGCGTGGCAAAAAATCTGCTGCACGTTGATACCATTGTGCAACTTCTATAGCTAGAGCTTTTGCCATGACAGTTTGCAAACATGGTGCTAGCATTAATTAATCATTAGAGCCTTCCTGCTGTGCAAGCATGCATATAAAACTGCAACATGAGCTGCAACTTGGAATGGGTTAAATGATCTTCCAGTCCCCCCTAGTGAGATCTCAGCAGAATTAAACACCCACATCTGAACCTGCAGTATGTGGTGGGCTGTCCTTTTCCCCATCCCACAAACTCACACTTGTCAGAGAGAATGAACACACTTCCTTTTTTTTCTTCCTCTCCTCTCCTCTCCTCTCCTCTCCTCTCCTGTCCTCTCCTCTCCTCTCCTCTCCTCTCCTCTCCTCTCCTCTCCTCTCCTCTCCTCTCCTCTCCTCTCCTCTCCTCTCCTCTCCTCTCCTCTCCTCTCCTCTCCTCTCCTCTCCTCTCCTCTCCTCTCCTCTCCTCTCCTCTCCTCTCCTCTCCTCT
>NW_008796212.1:980837-988148 GCF_000699145.1 Aptenodytes forsteri | reverse complement strand
CCTCCCCTCCCCTCTCAAGTAATTAACATGAGACACTTCCAGCTACAACATAATGCCACACTCGGCTGTGTCTTACCAATCTTTTGGCAGGACCAGCACTGGCGCCTTTCTATGGCACATACTAGGTAGCTGGATGATTGCAGCAGGTGGGTCAGTCTTTGCCTGGGATTAGGGACAGCAACAGAGGGGACTGAGCAGGGTCCCATCACACGTGCAGGAGCTCATGTGTCCCCTGGGCATCTTGTGCCCACAGGAGAGGGCAGTGCTGCCCGCAGGCCCCCTTTGCTGCAGCGTGGCTCGACGCCGCAGCACGGCACCAGGTGCCTCCTCCAGACCCAGCTGTTGTGACTGCGGCTCTCCAGGGGCAGCTTGCTAGCAGATTTATTTAATCTCTTTCCACATTCCCTGGTCCCCATCTGAGACTCTGCAAGTCCTGAGATCCCTAAGGAAGCCACAAAGCCCCCTCTTCCATCATCCTTGCATCACTAAATTCAGATATCTCTACCTGTTTGCTTTGTTTAGCTCCACATTACTCTACAAAATGAGACCAATATTTCACCAAGACCTCATACTTCTGATCAAATTACTGCAGACTAGGACCTCACAGTTGTCCTGTTTAATGTTTATTGCGAAGAGGCTTGGTTGCAGTGACTCTTCACTGAAGGCATATTTAGCACAGCTGTGTTTCTTTTTTATCACAAAACTATGAAGATAAGCTTTCATTACCTGCATGTTCAAAATGCGATGAAACATTTACCTAAAAGAACCAGGATGCTCAGAGGGAATGGCACTGACAAAAAGCATAAATGAGCCCTGCTCGGTTTGCTGCCTCCTTTAACTCATTGGTACCTGGCAGCAGAGAGCTTGCTCCCTTGCACTTTCTTCGGAGAATTAGTACAGCAATTATATCATTCTAAGGGCAGAAGGAAAATGACATGTTGTGGAAGAAAGGGGGGATATTTGGATTTGATATTTGGCTCTAGCTCTGTGCTCCGGACCAGTGAAAGCATTTCCATGAGTGTCCCTCCGGACATGCTGATGGAGGTCCTGTTCTCAGAGGATTTCGGCTTCTTCCCTGCCTTGCAAACTTGCAGTGGGGTTTTGTGAAGCTATTTTAAACATGTTAATTGCTTCTGGTGCTCTCCACCCTGAGAAAACAAGTGTGCTTAAGCTGCTGAGCCTCCCAGGTCACGTCCATATCTCAGAAATGCTGGGGACAGTCAGAGAATACAGTTTTTCACCCGTGCTACCCCGGTGTCTCCTGGCTGACCGCTTTCCCCTGACTTCCAGCTGCCCTTGTCTCCCTGCCCGGCTTGGACCTCGCTGAACCACTGCGGGGCAATTTGGGAAAAATAATGTGGCATCTCTGCAGGTTTGCAGCACTCAAAGTCAGGGTGATTTAGCAGAAGGACTCAGGATCCTCGTTCAGGGCAAAGCAGGGAACGTCAGATTTTATTTGTGCCCCTGTCTGCCTTATGCGTCACAGAGAACTTGCAGAGCTGAGCTTTGTGGCTATTTCTTGGTCTCCAAGGCTATAAGCTTTGCTTTACCCAGAGCCTCCCCTTGTCCTCAGGTCCCTGTGGGCATCTTTTTTTTCACATTTTGTACCTCATGCATCACATAGGGCCCTGGATGGTACTGCCAAGTGCTCGTGCTGCATAGCTCAAAAGAAAAACCCATACAGAGCAATCCCGATTCCCATATTTGAGTTGGGGGTGGGGAAAAATTGCTCTTCCTGGCTTCGGTCTGCTTTTTTTCATTCAAATGAACTCAGCGCCCACACTATTCTCGAAGCAAATTGAACAAGACAGATGTACACGCAATCCCCTTATTCTTCTCCGAGACGCTCCCCTGGAGCGGCCAGCCCATCACCGTCCGATTGCATTGCAGGCCAGATTGCTGCTTTGCAAAGTCAACACCCCTGACAGTGCCATGGATTTCATTCCTTTATCTTTCTAGGTGCAGCCCATATTTTATCGGCCCTCTCCTGCTCCACAGGAGCTCTAAGTGGGTCAAGGATCGGTAGTCCACTGGGTGTTTTAATCAAACAGTGATTTTCCTGCCTGCTGCTCGTGTGTCGGAGTGTGGGCACAGGCATCGGAGAAGAGCAACAAAGAGCAAATAAAGGAGACGAAATGATATGCAGTAATTAAGTTATTCTTCATCTTTGAGATTGCTGCCGAGGACAAGATTGGTACAATGAGCCCGAGGCGCTTCTCCCTTCACTCCTCTCCATCTCAATGCCTGTGACATGGAAGATGAATATGCAGCATTTTCTATTTGTGCTACTAAAACGCCCATTAAATGCCAGCAGGGAAAAATGATACATAAATACCAGAATCCTGCTACCCTTTGTGTGTGCGTGAGAGAGAAAGAGCATCCCTCCTTTGTCTGGAGAGCGAGCTGCTTTCGGCTCGGGAAGGGGCTGATGAGGTCTGGCAACGGGCAGAGCTCCCGCGCCTGCCCGGCACCCACCGTGCTATGCCAAAAGACAAGGAGGTGCTAGTTTGATTTTGTCTCCGCAAACCTGGTAGCTTACTGACTGCACGTCTGAACCCCATTTTCCAATCAGGAGATGCTGTAAAGGATTTACCTTTATGTTTAATGCCCTCCTGCCCCTGACCTGTTGCAAGACCAGGAGTGTTACAGGTGTCTCGACAGCCTGAGCTCAAGTAGCCTTTAGCTGGTCTGCAGCAAACTAGTGCCCTCCGATGCAGGTCTCCCCATTTACATCACTGCAAAAGGCTCCCTGTGATGGGACGGGATCACCTGGGATGTCACGGTACCCCAGATGGGACAGGCACAGCGCACGTGTCCTGCCGTGGCCACCGAGGAGGTCCTGTCCTTGGTGCAATACCGTCAGAGCACTACGCCAATGCCAGAATCCCAGGTGAAATTTGGGGAGAAGAAAAAAAAAACAACCAAAAAACCTCTTGTGGTTTCTCAGTGCTTTGAAGTGGGTCCTGGACAAGTGGCTCTCACCTAGAGAACATGAGACAGATCCTCTTGTGGGGTCAGCCAGCGGTGGGAGACAATCTCACCCAGCAACACTGTTCTTCAGGCACTTTCTTTGGAGATAGTCTTGGCTGTCCCCCCGTTGCCCCCCTCCTCCTTATAATCCCATTGAGACCATCTGCATTTTGCAGATGGCAGGAGCTCGTCTCCAGCACCAGCACCAGGGCTGACTATCTCCAGCCTCACACCTTGCAGGCAACACCGGTTGCCAGCAGACACTAATTTCCATCCGCAGTAATCTTGGCAATATCTAAATAAAGAGAGCTGCCGGTGAGAGCTCCCAAGGAAGCCATCGGAGAGCAGATAAGCAGGGACTCTGTTGCCGATGCGTAATGCCAGGTTTCAAGCAACCAGGGGAGATTAGGATCATTGTGTTATCTACTGTTATCTAATTCAAGGAAATAACCATGTGCATGGCACATATTATCAAATGCACAGAACTCCTCCGAAAATGATATTAAGCCAGGAACTTCACAGTTCCAGCTGCCACTTCATCTTTAATTCACTTCCCCACCCCCATGCACTCCTGGATTGCTGAAATCTCGGAGCAGTGGGTGGCCGGGCTGCCATATGTGCTCCATAAAGCTAGGTGAGTTACAGGGGAGGATAAGAGCCTTCAATTCTACAGTACCATGCTTTATGTTTAAGCAATAAGCAATATTATTTTAACAACATCTTTTTGCTTTGGTTTTTTTACGCTGCCCACAGAGAGGGGAGGGAGGCCAGGCATGGCTGTATGACGTGAGTTTTGCAATACACCGGTGTTACCGGTCTTGTGCTGGGGATCAGCATGGAGTGGGTGCTCTGCACCACAGGGAGACGGTCCCCGCTCCGGCACATTTATCATTTCAATAAACAGGGGAGAAAAATGGACCCTGGGAGTAGAGACAAAATGACTTGCTCATGGTCCTGCAGCAGGTGGGTGACAGTGGCAGGGAGGGAACCCAAGTGTGCTGGCTTGCAGCGCCCGGTTGCTGCACTCCACCATCTTGCCTCCCTGTTTGATGCACGGCATGTGCCGATTTTAATCTCCCACTTGCGATCCAGCAGGGAAGGATTTTTTAATGGCAGGGGAATGGATGTGGTGTTTAAGAATCATCTCTAGTGACTTTTCAGCCTGACATAGCAAAGATTTAACACTGCAGCTAGACCACCTCTGTGGGAATCTATAAAAATGCCTGCACAGCATAGTTTCTCATCAGAAAAAAAATGATGAAATTTTTAATGGGGGAGATGTTTCTGTTCACTGTCACTAGAGACTGAAGCCTTAGTCTTGGAAGCTGCTATTTAACGAGAGATGTAAATTTAAGGTTCATATCCAGCACGCTGGGGAAGAGATGCCTCCTTATGGGAATTGACTGCTTAAAGGCATGGCATCGCACCACTGAACAATGGAGCTTACTATTATGTTTATTCAAGGCTCATTTTGTTTAGATCGAGGTGCTGGAATAGTAATACCTTGAAATCACCAGTAACAGAGCTGATGAAGGGGGGACACTAGTTCCCAGTACATGGCTCGGGTGCATCCTATTGCCAGCCTAAGCTTGTTCTTTACAATGGTCCTGAAGGGTCAGGGAGGAATAGGGTGCATTTGGGCCTGATGCTAATGAAGCACAGTGGGAGACAGTCCCTAGCCCACAGCACTTACACCCTGAATAATACAACCCGTCTGCTTCCCTGGACAGGGGCAAGGCGAGATTCATGGTTTCTTGGTGGATCCAGGCTGAATGGGTGCAGTGGGGGTTCCTGGCACTGCCCCACCGAGGGCATGGACATGAAAATGGCGCAACCAGCTGGAAATTGGATCCAGGGGAGCTTTGTAAGTGATCCTGGGGTGTTCGCTCAGTTCTCAACCACTGCCTGGTAGACACCAAAGGGTAAACAATTCCTTTCCAGATCTATTTGCTCTGAGTCTACAGGGTAAAGTAGCTGGGAGCGGGGTTGGAGCTGGGGTTTCCCACCTGGTTTTGGATTAAGTGCCCCATAAAGCTTTTGGTCTTAACTTGCTATGCACGGAGATCTTCCCATCACGTGCAAAATACGCCTATGAGCCTTTACGTGCAGAAAAAGAAACACCCTGGCAGACATGGACAAAGCCTGTGAATGGGTGCCCGTGCCAGGTAACCCTCTCGTAACCCTTCTCCATCATGAGCATGAGGTGAAGCACAAACCTCTGCCCAAGACTGGCACACGTGGCCAAGGGTGCTCATGAGGTCTGCCACCCAGATCAGCCACATCACCCACAGCCAAATCACCCGCCTGAGCCTTATGACCATGATGTGCCACATCGTGAAAATCCTGCTGTGCACAAAGGCAGCAAAAGGACCCTGTGACAAAAAGCATCAGGGTCCCTCTCTCATCGCTTGACTCTAACATGGGACAGCCATATCCACTGCTCGGACTTCACATCTGAGCCATACGAACACCACTCAGGCAGAGTTTTCAGGATCTCTTTTGTGATCTTTCTCCAGAGGTGGCCCGCATGGAAATTTCCAATTATTCAGCTGATGCACAAACTGCCACTGCTACAGCAGCTGCGTGCTCGTCCTCGGTTTAGGCTGCTGCAAGGACATCAGATTTGGGCTCAGATTCCCCTACTGAGTCCTGGGCAGTTGCTTGTGCCAATTTTAGGTCACAGTCCTCATTTTCAATGCAGTTCATGGCTCAAACTCCAGCTTACATCAAAGAGTGAATTTTGATCTGTGAGCAACCATGACAGCCGCACTCCTTCGTGACAAGGCAGCTCACAAAGCCAAAAAGGGAAGGTGACACAGCTGGGGACAGAGAGCTCTCTGTTGAGGGGGCCTGGAAATCTTCCCAAAGCAGCGAGGTGATCCAAACGGCTAACTGCAAGTAGGAAAACTGCAAAGCCTTTCTCTTGGAAAACGTGAGAGTGATACCCAGGACCAGCACTCCTCACTTCAGCTGATACATCCAAGGTATCCAAAACCCCCAAAATATTCACAACCGTGGACCTGAAGGAGGGAAAAACTCCCCGATTGCTCCAGGGAGTCCCTTAGAGACAGGGGGTGCTTGCACTGTCACTGGTTAGCCATGGAGCTTTGCCAGCTAGATTAGTTCTCCTGGATCTGCAAAGATCGTTGCTGTGGCGAGAGAGGCACCATCCATAGAGAAACTGAAAAATGAAACAACTAAAAACCCTCCCTCCCTCCCAGCTGGGTCAGTGCAGAGCACCCATATCACTGCACGAGAGGCGGCTCTTTTGATGTCAGCCATCCTGTTTTCTTTCTCTTTTCTAGCTAAACATCTAAATAGAAATTAATATTGACCCTCAGAGAGAATATTTTCACTTCAAAAAGGTCCAAAAGGGTTATTTCAAATGTTTCAATGTTTCCCGGGTTTTGAAGGGGGAGATAGGCAGAGATCAACTCTTTGCTGTGAATGGTTCTGATGTTGAGAACCCAGCAACTTCTGCAGGGAGGGAAGGGAAGCGTCAGCTACAAACTCCCTGAGCATCTCTGCTTGATTTCTCCCAAAGCCTGCTCTGTCCCCCCCAACCACCTTGGCCCCTGCAGCTGCTCCAGCCTGGTGTAAGGTATACCGCAGCGAGGCAAAGCCGAAGTCCGGCAGCAGAGACAAGAAAAGGGCTGTTGTACATCACCAAGGCACAAAGGGTGAATAATGAGATGCACATTTCTGTGGAAATGATAGAGTAGCTAAACAGGGGGACGGATCTGGCACACCTGGGACGTGGCAAAGCAATGAAACCAGGGAGCATAATTAAAGCTAAATTACCCAAGCCTTTATTTATTATTTGTGGACTGCAACAGACACAAATAATAAAAAATGCAGCCTTTCAGCCAAAGTGCTTTCTGACCAGAATAATGGCTTTTTTTCTTGGACTATTTACAAGTGACGAATAAAATCCAGGAAGCCCAGCTTGCAGCGTGACACAGAGTAGCTCAGGGGGAGAGGAAGCACTCCGAGGGCCACAGTAATATCTTGCAGCACTGAATTTCACAGTTTTCATGAAAAATCCATGTTGTTTCCCCACTTCTTTCTTCTCCCTCCCTCACCAAACACAAACAAGTTACATGCATCTATTTTGGGTCATCTTGTGTTGATCCACGTACTTAATCACTCAGCAGCACTGTAACCTTACAGAGTTTGCATCTAACACATGGGTCAGGAGTATTCAAGTTTGCTACCAACTGCCTGCTTTGCTTTTCAAATACAGACCCAGCAAGTGATGTGAAAACAATCATTAACGCCTAATACCTACTGGGATGTGTAATAATAAAGAAAAGAGGAAATTAAAAAAAAAAAAAAAAAAAG
>NW_008796212.1:941277-980766 GCF_000699145.1 Aptenodytes forsteri | reverse complement strand
AGGAAAATAAAAAAAAAAAAAAAAGGAAATCAGAGCTATTGAAAACTAGGCTTTACCTATTAACTCTTGAAAATTGTCCAACCCATGACAAAAAAGATAGAACAGAGTGGGTGTTTGTTCTTGCTAAGTAATCATTGCTACATTAAGGTAGTCTTTATGATTAATTGCAAGATGACGCTTCTGTATATGAATTTTCCCTAGTCTTTGTTCAAATATGGATTTTTGGATGTGGGGAGAAGAAATCAACCTTCCTTCCCTGCCTTGAAGAAGCCACAATTATGAGGTTTTTTTGCTGCCTGGAAAAAGAAACATAAAGCAATCACAGCAAAATGGTGCTGGGCGAGGAGAGGTTTGTGCTGGTTGTAGCAGGCAGTTGCTCCTCACTGCTGGATTAACGCATGATCACTTTGGCCATTTTGTTTTGTGATGCTGTTTTGGGACATATTCCCTTGTCATTCTATCATCCCATCTGGGGTGAGCCTGGAAAAAGCCCTGGAGCTGGAGAGCATTCCTACGTCCTCTTCCTCACCTAGGTCTCCAAGACACCAGCAAGCTCCATTTCCCTCCATGCCCCGAGTCCAACCTTGTCGTAGTCCTTTGAAGTCTGCCGCAAACAAATAATTGGTTTGCTCCTGCTGAAGCACATCACCAAGTGAGGGAGAGAGGAAATCCTTGCCAGAAGTTGCCATTTAGTTGTCATCCTGCCCTGCCCTAATCCTCATATTGATAGATGGGAAACTAGAGGAGGGACCAAAGATGAATGAAAACATTAGGCTTAAAGCTACAAAATTAAAGACCGAGCAGTGTTGTTGTGTTCAGTGTGGCTGGAGAGTGGCTCAGAGGTGATTGCAGTCCCAAATGACTTCATCCTATGGAACATTTGCAGGGAAATATATAAAACCAGGGCTAGGATCCTCCAGGGGTGTTTTCTATTTAGTGGTTTCCAAAGCCCAGTGAGCGACAAGATCCTTTGGGATTCGATCTCAAAGTGAACATTCCTAATTTTGCTACATTCCTAATTTTGCTGCAAAAAAAAAAAAAAAAAAAAAAAAAAAAAAAAAAAAAAGAATTGCAATTTTTCCATGAGAGTTTTTAAAATTCAAGTCTGAGTCTGCAATTTTGACAGAATCTCAGCACTCCTTTTTCTTTTCTTGCTGGTTTCTAGCTTTCTTGGTTGGAGACAAAAGATTAAAAAAGCAATCTATTTGCCTTAGGTTTCTAAGGTGTATATACCTCCACCTCAATGCATAATCTTAAATGCAGCCTCCAGAATTTGTCTGAAATACATCAGACTGCTGGATTTGTTATATTTTGGGTTGTTAACATGTTGGTTTGCACTCTGACACCTTGAATGGTACCTTTACTTGGGGGAGAAAACAAACCAGTCATTCCTAGGGCAAAACTGTCCGCAGGAAAGGCATAGCTCGGGGTGGGGGTGGTTTAAAACATTAGGGTTAAAAGGTGGAAAAAAGGGAATGAAAGAAACAGAAAACTAGATGTACAAGGAGAAGCAGCAACACGACATGCCGTCCTGAATGGATATGGCCCTGTTAACCCTTATCAATAATTTATGTCTGTGAACACGGATTTTCTATTGTTCTGATGAGACCAGCTCTGTTGCAAATATGTTGTTTGTCACCTAAAATTAATCAAGCATTAAAAATTTACTAACACACTTTTTTTTCCTCCCTTCCTTTTAGAGACTATCCCTCTACATTTTTCCCTCCCCTCATACTATCAAAGCATCTCAGAGTGGCCTTAATTTCCAGGTAATTGAGCATAAAAGAAAGCGTGGAGAAAGCCATGAGTGCTCCTGGCACGGTGAGGGCTCCTCTCCAATCTGTTCTAGGAGTGTCCCCCTCGGCTCTTCCCCTTCCTAATGGACATACACATTTAAAAATTAGAGACCTCCATTTCCTTCCAGGGGAACTCGGCTGAGGCGCCTGGTGCAAAGAGGCAGCAAAGCTCTTGCCTGCAGGTTCCTGCAGCACCTGGAAATCCTCAGCAGCTGCAACAGGGACACCATTTCCCAGCTCTGTCCTAACCTGCCCAGCCATTTGCCTGTAGAAAGCATTTTATCTTACATACAGGACCAGCATAGTTTACAGCTGTCGCTCATCTGGATGTGCTCTGAATGTGCAATGAGCTACCAGCGCAGGAAATCTGCCCCAGACTCTTCTCCTCCAGGAGCTCACAAGGCTTACCTCATCTTGCCTTGCAGATCAATCTTTTTTCCCCTCCTGCCACCTCCCACAGACCGTACACCTTTCTCCATCTCTCCCACTCCTTTTTTCTCCTCCTTCAGCTGAAAAAGTAAGGGAATATGAGAAAACGAAGAGAGCCAGCTCGCCAGCGATAAGGGCTGATGCAGTCCTCAGCGTGGTCTCCAGTGTGGCACTGATGTAGGAAGACACTAAATATTGTTCAGTTTAGAGAACAGGATGGGGTGAGATGGTATGAGTTATCTCCTAACCCACAACCCCCACCTGCCAGGCAAAAGAAAGCCTGAAAACAGGCAGACACGCTAGATTATGTCAAGAGTTTGTTTGATGCCAATTTGCATAAATAGTTTGGCAAATCATTTTCTCTGGGAAACTAGAGGGTTCTTGTGCCAGGGAGTGAATGAAGTAGGAGAAACCTTTGTCAGGGCTACGATGCAGGGGAAAGTGGAGAAAATGTCACGTGCCCTGTCCCTCCTGTGTTGGTCCTATTGTAACACTTGCCTGGCACGGCCAGCTGGCCACAGCAAACCATGGTTTGCAAACCAATGCAAGCATATACGTGTGCTCGCTTGGTCACTGTGGTACTGGATGCTGATGGAGAAGTGGCACAGGTTGGGGATGATCATCCCCAAAGACCCAAGGGCGTAGAATACCAAGGCTCCTAGAAGTAAAAAAAAATGCATTGCAACCCATTAGTAGGGCACAAAACAACGAACTTCACCTCCAACATGAAGTAGCACAACTGCTCCATCACAGGGGCACACACCGCATGCTTGCGACCAACAAGCATCAAAACCTCCCACCTTGTGGACCACCGACCTGGAGGAGACCGACAACTATGATGTGACGCTGCTACTCAGCTCTGGTAGCAGCAATCTGCAGGGGTGGGACTGGCCCCGTATCGCCTGTGGCTTGTACCCAGAAAAGCTGGGGGAGTTGCTTCAGCTGACTCGTCCATCCGGCGGGAATGGAGCAACAGGATCTGCAAGGCTACCCTTTGAAATCCCAGCCGTGTACTCTGCATGAAAATAAATCATCACTGAGGTCTCATTGCCAGCTTCGAAAGTCTCATTTTGGTTTGGTTTTCTGTCGAGAGTGTAACCACTTGAATTTATGCAGATTATGCACTCCTGCCAGGTGTTTATTTTATACGCTTTTCTTCCCCCCCGCTACACTGTGAAAGAAAAACTGGGTAATATTTGCTAATGAGGCAAGTGGGATATTTCTGGAGCCCTTTAACTTACTAGGAATAAAATATATTTTTTAAAAGTTGCTGACCCTTTAAACCTCAACAGTTAGTTTATCTCAGGGACATGTTTCTTAGTCAGCAAAAGGTCTTTCCTGAAGGAGTTATTTGTAATTCATTAGGACTGGAGTAATAGCTACACTCCTAAATAATTCCTGTGCTTCTAAAATACCATCTGGTATCATGCACTAAGGGCCGTGCACTCTGTTGGTGTAAATCAGGATAGCTCCATTGACTTGAATGAGCTCTGGCGGCTTTACATCCACCTGCCAAGCTGGCCCACGAGCTCCTCTCAAAGGTCTCATGTACCCTGTTTTACGGGGGCTCCCGCATTACCTCCTCGAACGCAGCACTGTCGCCTGCGCGGCCTGGGAAAAATTGCTGCTCATTGCAAAAGCGCAAGGCTCAGTCCTGGCTGCAACGGGGGCAAGCCAGGCCCGGGGCACGCGTAGCTCTTGCAAGCTGTATTTATGGGTATTTGTATTAGAGCAAGTGGCACGTCTTCTGTGCCGATTAATAAAACCTGTCACAAAATTCTGAGTGTAAGAGGGAGTAAGGAGAAGGCCCAATTTTGAAGCTACTCTAACTTGAGCTTAAGCTTTTTGCTGAATTAGATGGCAGAGATGGATTTACATATGTTAAAGTAGATTTGCTGGGGTTATATTCCACCTTTCCCCCCACCCCCCTTTAAAAAAAAAAAAAGAGAGAGGCAAGAGAGAGATTTACAGGACACAGCCGACGAGAAGACTCACAGTTCATGCTAATCAACCCAAATTAAAACCATTTCCCACTCACAAATCCTGCTTACAAAATTTCAAGACTGCTTTAGAGCCTCTTGGGTTTTACAAAGGACAGATCCAGGCAGCCAGAGCGATGGACCCGGACCACCCACCAACAGGTCTAGAACCAGCTTTTTCCATTGCTCTGGGCAATGCCAAACCACCCCATAAGACTCCATAGGAATCAAATGCCTCAAACCTCCGTGCAGCTCCAGCCTCGGCTTGTTGTACACCAGCTGCTTTCAGGATGGTAAAAACAGTCCTTATGTTTCTGGGTTTTCTCCATTTCCACCAGAGACTTTGTGGAGCGGGGCTCCAGGAAAAGCAATCTCCTCTCCGTTTAGACAGGGATAGCGTTTCAACAAACTGGAGCAAGATTTCATTAGGGCTTTTGTCTGTAACATAAACCCCAACGACAATAAGAGCTTGGTGCCCTGGAAACTCAGCGAAGACGACAGAGGAGGGACTCAGCATTTTGCTGAATTGGGTCCTTTTCACTTTCCTGTGGTTTTTCTTTTTTTTCTCAGGTATCTGATATCCCAAACCCTAATTTGTGTAATCTGCCTCCAATCCTCCTCCGGTAGCAAAGCAACACAAAAGGTTTAGGCAATTTGCTTGCTGCAGTACAGAAGCCGCCAAGCCCCTGCGACCCTCCCCAAAACACAGAACCACACATCACACACATCTCCCCAGGCGAAACAAAGGCTTCAAAATAAATAATTTCATTTAGGATTTCTAGTCTGGATCCAGCCCTGGAAAACGTAAATCCACCCCGAGTTGTGTAACTCAGCTGAGAGTCCTGCAAAGGCAGTTTAGTGTTCACAGCAGCAGCTTTAAAGGCTTTTGTAGCTGTGCATTTTGCTTCCCCTTCCCTCCCCGTGGTGCAGAGGCTCCCCGTGGTGCAGAGGCGGAAGCTCCTGGGGTTTTAGTTCCTCTTGGGTCTCCTGTCCTCAGCAGTCCCTCAAGGGACAGCCTGCTTCATCCAGGAGTGATCATCACCCCCACCACTCGCTGTGTTACTGCCCCAGTTCACAGCAGCACTGAAAGGCTCCCGACATCACGGCTTTTATACCTGTTTTTATTAAAGCACTTTCTCCTTCAGTCCTGTGACTATTTGAAATTAAGACTCAAAACACGGACAGGATGAACTTAAACCCGTGCAGACTGTTTTCTAAAACGAAGTGCTGAGCTGGCCTGATTTACGACTTGTAAAACTTGTCTGTCTCCTGCTGCCCAGATCCAGCCTTGAACAGCCCCGTTCCTGATCCGTGTCTGTGCCGTGACCCCGAGCGAGGGCATCTCCCGCAGATGGGCAGAGACAGGCAGCTCTCGGGTTCAGGAGAAAGCACCTCAAGGTGGGGCAGGGCCCCGAGAGGTGCTTTGGGGAAGGGAGACAATGATACAGAGGGAAGAAGGAAGGAGGAAACACACAGATGAAATACTCTAAATTTCTGCAGCACCAAGCTCAAGTGAATTCTGACCTGTAACTAAGTCTCCTAATTAATAGTTGTTAATGGTAATAACGAACAAGTAAGAGCGGGCACAGGACAGAAGGAAGGTGAGCAGAAAGCGTAACAGAGTCAAGCAGGGAGGAAAAATAAAGAGCCTTTCAGGTGCTGTTGTCATTTGCAATAAAGCCTTGCAAACCCCAGCGATTTATCTAGGGCTCGCTCTTTCTCCTCTGTCTTTCTCCGCAGTGTTTCAAGATGCTGATATTTGCAGAAGGTGCAGTGTGGCCACTGGATAAGGGAGAAGAATGAATCCATCACAGCTTCCCCCCTCGGTGCCTGACAGCTTCAAGTCATAAAACTTGGGGAACGCAGAGCTTTCCCTTTGAGACAGGCAGCCTGGAAACACGGTCAATATAGCTTTGTATCCCGTTGCCATTAAGACAAGCTTATCAGCTGGGTGCCAGGAGTGCAGAGCAAACCGACTGACAGAAAAATCAAAGTTTCATTCTCTTTGCAATTCATATCTGGGCTACTCTTGCCTCCTGGCTGGACCAGGCGCCCATCCTGACTTTTACACAACACTGTGCATGCTCTGCCTAGCCAGCTGTCTCTGATTTTTGCAAGGGTATCTTCTCTTAGACTTAGCCCTGTCCCACACAAACCCCATCCCTCCACGCAAGATCATTTTCTGCGGAGGTAAAACACAACACTGTGCATGCTCTGCCTAGCCAGCTGTCTCTGATTTTTGCAAGGGTATCTTCTCTTAGACTTAGCCCTGTCCCACACAAACCCCATCCCTCCACACTTCCACGCAAGATCATTTTGTGCAGAGGTAAAAAGATCAGTTTGCCACTGAGACCGCAAAGCCGAAGGTGCAGAAGAGGCTCTCTGAAAGCAGCAGGTAAGGACTCCAGAGGGTCATTTTGTCTTTTTCATCCAAGATGAAAGCCTGACATAAGTTACAGCAGCTGAAAAACTGAATTACACAAAATGGCTCGTGTCTTGTGCTGACCCACAAGACTGCTCAGGCTCCAGGCCAGTGGGAGGACCCCCTGGGAGAGGGGAAGGGATGGGATTTGGGCTCCATACCCCAGCTGGGAGCTCCTGGAGGGGCTGTAGAAGGGTATTTCTCACCTTTCTGCTCTGCTCCTTGCTAAGGTAACTCATGAGTCAGCAGCGGTAAAACCTCTGGAAAGACCAGAATTGCTTTGCTTTGCCTCTATCCCCTAAGTAGAGATCTGTGGGGGTGCCAAATAAGTACCACATGAAATGCTTGGGGTTGACAGTTACAAAGACAACCTGTTTGTGAGAGAAACTTCTTCCTAAAACCTTGGTTGACCTCCTAGTCCTTAGGGAGGTACATCCACAGCTTCCCAGGGAAGCACAGGGCCAGACAAAGCCAGAGCAACGGGCACAATGAAGTTAAGCTGAACCAGTAGAAGAGCAAGTCAGAGCTGAGAACACCGGCAGGATCAAAGGACCCATCAGAACTTAGACCATGAAGCAAATGCAACAATCACATGCTACTGCTTCCTGAACAATAGCACCGAAGTCTCTGACGGCATTAGACCATCAAATAGCAGAAAGAGGACAGTCGCACGAAGCTCTGGCTGTCCCCACCTCCATCTCCCTTTATTTCAAAGAAGAACTTTCTATAACAGATTTCAGATTGCTCATAATGTAACTCCTCGTGTACAAACGCAGCTAACGGTGCGGCATTCCACCAAAAGGCCTATTACAAGTTTCCTTCCTGTAATTAAGAAGCTTTTACAGTAATAATGTGAATAGAAATAGGCACGAACAAAACCATTCTGGTTTTATGTCCTGTCTAGCTTCATTTTTGGTCTTACATAAGATTCTGTGGCTTGTTTAAGCATTTTCTTTGTTACCCTACAGGAACCTGTGTTAGGCTGTAAGGACTGGGGCCCCTTGCTCTCACCCAGACCTGTGTAATTCAGATGTGCCTCCAGTGAAGTTGGTGGAGTTGCAAAGGAATAGAAAAGGCCCAAGTAAGAGGTGTGTATGTTTGCAAGGTTTATTTCTCTAGCTCTCCTGTTTCTTGCTTTTCCGTATTTCATACAAACATTTTGGAATGACAGACAGTTAAAAATGGAAACTGCAAATGGAAGCGTGAAGTTTCACACACAGCTTTTGGGCCATAATGAACCTCGCCTGGCTTCCTACTCTTTGCAATATCATTGCTGGAAAGTGCAAAGACCTTAATTTTCCCTGCACACAGCTTAAAATGTCTCAGCTCTTGGTTGAAATGTCAGGGCTCCATTACGTCCATAATCCAATATAAATCCTGAGGGCAACCACATGCATCTTGCTTGCTGTGTTGCAGAGGGATGGGTTGCAAAGGCAGCCCCCCACTTTGGGAGCTGCATCTCTGCACTGCCTGAGAGGGAGCAGACTCACTACATCATTGAGAGATGGACCTCACAGCAACCTGCCCTCGCAGTGTTGTGCAAAGCTCGGTTGCCAGAACAAGTGAACACAAGCTCTGTACATCATCTTTTGGAGGAACATCACACATTCTGCTTGGAAGAGAGAAAAAAATATAATGCAGCATTTTTATAAATGAGATTTCCACAAAGATGTATTATTCATTATGCAATAATTAGCCACATTTATGGACACTGTCTCAGGAAGCCTGTGCATGCAGAGTCGCAGCTGCACAGCCCCACATAGCCAGCATTGCTCAGCCTGTCCAAGACACAAAGCCAGTGTCAGGGGTATGCAAATTGAACCCAGAGGCTGGGGACACTGGGGTGAAAGTGGCTGGGTCCTTTGCTTCCCTATGCTATTGCCATTGATTTTTTTTTTTTAAGCAAGCTCTTCTTTGTGGGGCTGGAAACACCGTGGTACACTAGCACTGATCCCTCCCTGCTGTCACAGGTTAAATCTGGTTAGGGTCTGACCCCCCATGTGTCCACCACATCTCAGCAGTCAATAGCTGGCATTTTCTAACAGACATTCCCTCTCTCAGCTCCTAGAGTGCCTGTCGCTATACACAGACCTAGCTTTCTCCCTCCAGGCTCTGCCGTCTTAAGTGCTTCATTAATGAAGGCATTTTACGCTCCTGAATGATGCCTGGCAGACCCTTGGAGCCTGAGCCCAGGGCGCAGCCCCGACCCCTTCCCGGCTTGCTGACCCTGCATGGACAAGGCAAGAGGAACAGGGGCCCCATAACCCCATTGAACCCCATAGCTGGCGGTCCTGTCCCCTCTGACATGGCCCCACAGGAGGGAGCAGCTCACAGCTCCTTGTCCAGCCCCAGGCTGGATACAGGCTCTGCTCAGGGGCTGAGGCTGCAGGACTTGCTCCATGCTGGCACTGCACTGGTTTACGTCAGGGTCTGGCCAGTTGAATCTGGGCAGGGGCAGAGTGAGCAGGCAGTCCTTCTGCCGGAGGGGGAACCTGCTCTCACCCCAGCAAGGGGAATGCATTAGACCAGAGGCAAAGTGATTTGAGATCACAGTGGCTTCCACAAGAGGTGGGAGGGAAAGAGATCACAGTGGCTTCCACAAGAGGTGGGAAGGAAAGCAAAAAAAAAAACCAAACAAACCACCAACCCAAAACAAAACACATCAAACAAAAACACCGAAACAAAAAACCCACCACCAAACCCAACCAACCACGTAAAACCCCAAACAAGAGCCTTGATCAAGGTGTCCAGAAGGCCTGAGAAGTCTGGGCTCAAGTCCCAGATCTCCAGCGGTCAAAGCCTCTGCTCTGCATGTCCAAGCAGGCTGGACAGACCTTAGGACAGACCTAAGTGAAACTAACTGGAAATCTGCGCGTCACCACTCTAGACTAGTCTTGCTCTTTAAGAGTAAAAAGTTGAGACATGATCTTCACTAAGAAGGAAAAAATATCAAAGCAGAAATAAGATATTTGTTTCCTAAACTTTGCATTGCATACATACATATATTTTATACACACACAGTTTTGCACATCAGAGTGTTGCCCCCAGTCTTTTATGAAATTGCCTTTCCGTTTAGCAACGTGCTGAATCAATGGGGCCATTTCCCTTTCATATTTCTGTAATTAGCCTGTTCTAAATCCTTTAGCAGCTCTTTGGAAAGATGTTGATTATTTACAGTACGTGCAATTCAGATGTCACAGGATTATTAACCTTGGCTGTGTAGTCTTAAGTGTCTGGATTAGTGGATATCAGTTTGTTTCCTCCACTTCAGGCTAGAAAAATTCAGGAAAAAACCCAGCAACATAAAGAGGTTAGAAAAGCCCGTGCTCTACTACCAGCTTGCACCCAGAAAGTAGACGGAAGGAAAGGGTTAGCAGAAGGAGCTATGCTATGCCAAGAGGTTGGAAATCAGGAGCTCCAGCCCCAAAGCTACCACTGGTGAGAGGTGCTCTGGAAGATCAGCACAGAACAGCACTAAAAAAAAGACTCTGCTTTCAACAGGGGAAACAGAGACTGAAGTTGAAGGCAAAACCCCACAGCAGCCTCAGACGACCCTAGGCACCACACACTCCTATTTCTCACGCACCCCATAGCACCAGGAGCTGATTTCCAGCCCTGCCCCTGCCTCACTACGGGATTTTGGGAAAACATCCTCTGCTCTCCTATTCTCCATCCCTTTGCAAACAGGAGATGGGAACGTGCTTAGACATAATGCTGAAGAGGCGACAGAAATATCTGCTGCTCCAGAGGCAGCTCGGTTCTGAAACGCAGCTGCTAAAACAGCTCTCTGAGCCATGGGATGTAAAACAGATCATGCCCCAGCTGTTTTCTTTTACACCAAGGACTGAAGCACATCCCTCCATGCTCCAAACAGCACTAGAGGGGCTAAAGACTGCCCCTTTCACCAGACCTGGACAGAGCTGGCTGGACTTCCGAGGACAGAAGGATTTCGTATCCTCTTGCAGCCATCTGAACCATTGACTCGTATTGAAGAGATGCAAGAATGAGCACCAAGAGATGCCCCAAGCCTCTGGGAGAGAGGAGTTAAGGGAGCACAACTATTTCCATCACGTTTGAGGTCGGTTATCGAAGGATTTCCATAGATCATGAATGCAGCCAGCTGCTGGGTCTGTCTCTAACACAGTACTGGGAAAGGGTGGTACAAAGTACTGCCATGCAGGTCCCGAGGACCACAGACCTATAGGTTTGGTGTATGTGGAAGCGAATAGAGGGACATCAGCAAGTGTGTATTTGTAAGTGTTAATAGAAATATAAATATTAGACTGACTTGAAAGTGCACAGTTCTCAATGCACTGGAAATATCAAAAAACACTGTCCTGTCCCAGAAATATTTCACTTTGATTTTGATCCTTTTTAGACAGCTGCTTTTACAACAAAATTGAAGGAAATGTTGAAGTGGAAAGCTGTTTTGCATGAAGCCTCCCCAAGGTTTTTTAACTCTGCATGGGCTTTTCTGTTTATTTTGGGGTTATTTTGCAGAAATAATTTTGCAGAACTAACCTAAATATGCAAGCGTCTTCTGTTGTTGCTACTCCATGGTTTTCACTAACAGTAATCCATCTTATCCCAGTGAGGAGCAGCAGGAAGAACTCCTGTCATTACCAAGAAAGAAAGAAAAAAAAAATCAGTTGAAAATTTCTGTGAGTCTCAGGAAACTCCCTTCAGCTCCAAACATGGCAAAGAAAATGCCATCAGTGATTTTCCCCTTGTAATTAGGTTTGCAAAGGTTGACTTGCAAGGAATTAAAACATGGAAACATTTAAAATATCAGTGAGTTCTGGCATCCTAAGTAATGTGACATTTATATGATAATTTGGCAATTAAATATGCAAGCAAGGATGCTTTTTCTTTTCAAACATGAAGGTATGGTACTTTCACAAAACAGCTTCCAGCATTTTACAGGTTCACCTTCTGACTCGAGTGGAAAAATATTATTTGCAATGTGTGGGCGGGGGACACTTATACCAGCACAGATTCACACCAATTCAGCAGCGCCTCACAGCACAGCACTGCTCTGCCATACAAATACCATTTAGGGGAGCTCCAGGTGGAAAACCCATGTCTTGCTGCCTAAAAATTGGGATGCTTATTATTGCCAACTGGGGGAAAGAGCATGGGTCGGAGCTGCTCGTGCAACCCAGCAGAGACACCTTCACTGCAGAATAAGCTCACTGCCACGATCTCTAGATGAGCAAGAAAAAACCCAATAGAGGCACTGACAGTCTGGATATAGGGTGTATGTGCCCACAGGGAAGAGCCCCATAGCCTAACCTGGCGCGCATCCCCACCCTATAACACCCACAAGAACACAGTATCACCCATTGATAGGGTCAGGTTCAGTTATCACCGGGGCTCCTCCTGAAAAATCAATGCACTAGCTTAAACCCAAGATACTTGCAGAAATAAAAATCTTTCTCCAAGCTGCGCGACTGGACAAGACCCCAGAAAGAGGAGGTTTTGCCTGTGCTGGGAAGAGGGCATTAGGTGAAGCAGACAAAGGTCTCCCTTCAGCCAGGCTCTGACTGCATCGCCTCCCCCCCCCAACCACATCCTTTCCGTGCATCTCAGCAACTCACTTCCTGCGCTGATGAATAATTTGGAGTGCCTCAGCCATTATTAAATAATAAAGATTCTTTTCCTTGCAGAAATAATTGAATACCGGAGCTGAGAAATTGAGGTCACCCTGAGCTCTGCCCCCTCTGACAACGCTGCTCCCACCAAGATGTCAATTCTGCATGGCGCCAGTGGAGCGGGTGGTTATTGGAGACACGTGGCTTGGCAGAGCTGGGCTCATCGATGCTTGTCCTCTCACCTTGGGGCTGCTGAGAGGGAGCAGGGAAATTTCAAAGCTGGCATTAAGGCTGTGGTGACTCGAGACTCTCTCAAGAGAGATGACGAGTGTAACTGAAGTTTATGATGGTCTTGGCTGCATCACCCAACTGGGAGCCTGCTGCTGCAGATCAGATATGGGGAAGCTTGAATTCAAAGTTCCTAACAACAATACAACTTCAGTCACACACTGCAGAAATATTTGCTCCAGGTTGATTCCAAGCAGATGGGAAGTTACGGTTGAGATGTGTCCTCCTGTCTCTAGGCTTGTCATCCACTGGGGAGGAAAAAGCCAACGAGAAAAACCACTGGCAGAACAAGTCCCCACTTCACGGATGTGCGTGGAGCTGGATCTACCCCACCTTTAATCTAGCAATGTTTTTTTCTTTTCTCTTCCTCCCCTGATCTCACAACATTTCTCAAAACCAGGAAGGAAACAACCAGGGTATCACAATTTTCTGTCTGTCTTCACAGGCCTGTACATGCACTGATAAATAAAATTCTCATTTACTGTTACATGAATAATGTCTTATCCCAGGAGTAAAAATTCTATTTGTATAGAATGCAGCCACAACGAAACTAATGTGGTTTTAGAGCAGTTACGCTAATAACCCATACAATTCAATATGGAATGAGATCCTTTCTGTAGGATTTTCCTGAGCCAGTTAGACGGCACCAGGAGAAAGAGCAGTAAGTAACTGTATGAGGTACCAGCCTGTACAGTACAGAGCTGATAGCGCAAACATTTACTCAGGGGAAAAGGATGAATTCACTGTATCATGAGAAAAACGTGAGAAGTGCCAGCCCCCACAAATAAAAAAAAAAAATCTCAAAATGAAGTCAGCTTGCCCTAAATCCTGAAGTCAAATACACAACAATGAAGACATCTGGAAAGACTTTCAGAGCCAAACTTTCTGCTTGGAGACTCTCTGTACTAATTAGGTGTAATTAAAACTGCTTAAAGAGCACTAATGCATTTGCTATGCGCTAAGAATTGTCATCTCCTCATAAATATATCATGTTGGATCCAGTGTTTATGACAAGGCGATGACTAACTCCATCAGGCTGAAGTGAGAACTTCCCTGAAGACCTTGACTAAGCATCCTGCAGAAAGCGAAGCTCTGCTCCGTCACAAGTGATTCTCCCGTCTTCCATTCCCTGTGAATTGCTAAGGCTGAAGAACAAGACCTTTTTAAAGTCCCATCTCCCTTTCTGAGGGCGTCACTGAGCTTGATAGGTTGGGCCTGGATGCCTGTTAGTTTGTGCACATCACAATACTGTTAAAAAAAAGAAAACCATACAAAATATTTCTAGTCCATGAAATAAAAACCTGAGTCCCAAATTTTGCAGTCTGTTACCTTTGGAAAGCATGTGCACAGAAACCTGAGATTTCTCAGGGCAAAAAAGTTGGTTTTCCAGATGTCCATCTGGATTTTTTTTTTTTTTTTAATTAGACTTCAATTTCTGTTCATGAACTCCCCAGTTGTACAACGGGGACAATGGCAGAAGAAGGCTTCAGGAAGCAAGTTCATGACTGCTCAGCACAAAGCACTTTGAGAGCCTTCCTTGGCAAATTCTCCAAAAGCTGAGCGTGTGCATTTGTTAATTCTAAATAAGATAATCCATAATTAGAAGTAAAGCCCAAACTGGGAAGGCCTGATATGGTTTTGAACTTTCCCCATACTGCACTTCTACTGCAAAATAGTTTTGTTTACATGAGATTTTCATTTTTGTTCCAGCTAATGTGACCTTGTGGATAAAGGAGACAAAAAAAAAAAGTGTACATGCACAGGGAAAGTCTCTTCCTCCCCCAGGAGGAAAAAGCACAACAAAACTGGAATTGTTCTCGGGCTTGTTTGAACTTCTGAAAATAGTTTCAGCACCGAGGAGTCTGTGCTTGCCTCGTTCATCGTCTCTGCCTGCCAACGTGCAGCATTTTTGTCTCGGTTGATAAGGGAATTTTTAATTATTGTAATTATCATTTGAAAATTGGGTTCCTGCCACAGACAATTGAAATTAGATTCTGTTACTTTTTATCTTTGTTAATGTCTTTTAATCTGAGGTTTCATTTCCTATCAGCAATAAAATATGTGTATGCATGCATGCGCTCAGTTTAAGTACATGCAAAGAGACCCACACGCTCATAAAATATATGTGAGTATTACATATGCTAGACAGATTTTACAGCAGAAAGGACTGTTATGATCAGCTAGTTCAATCTATTATGAAACAAGGGCTGTGTCGTTTCACCCTGTAATTTCTGCATCAAGTCACCTCTTTCAGGAAAGACCTCCAGCCCTGACAAAAAGAGTTTGCACAATGGAGCATACCCTCACTTGACCAGTAGACAGGATTTTCATGGATGACCCCTAATTTGGGACTTGTGTAATCTGCATCACGCAACTTGGAGGGTACACACAGCCCACAGGTGAAGAAGGGGTGGAAAAAGGTTTATGATCCCATTATGGTCAGACTTCAGTCCTTTTCTGCTGGCACTGCTGACAAAGCTGCCCCACAGCTTTCAAACTAAGATTTTTTTTTTCACTAGGAACAGGACTGAGACCTCAGGAACTCACCTGACCCGGACTGCTGTTATACACCTGACGGTAGGTGAGAATCAACCGTCTAAGCTGCACAAACCCCAGTGACCTTGGCATGGAAGTAGGGACAGCAATCGCGATGCTGCTGACATGTCCCTGCATAAAACAGCCCTTCTTTCCATACTGTTTTTCAGCTGAAAATCCACCGTTGCTGGCAGGTTTCGGTATCCAGGAGATGGAGGTCTGCACCCAGATCTCCACTCCACACCTCTGTAAATCCACCGCAGTCAGATGGTCTGTTTGGGCATAAACTCAGCTGGCAACTTCGCCTAGGATTTGCAGGCAAACCCTCCTGGTCTCCGAGCTGCTGAATGCAGCCAGGAAAACCAGCTTAAGCTACTGATCTTTTTTTCCTTAAGTCTTTTTTCCTCTCTCCTACTGACCATGTTCCCCTGAGTCTTTCAGCCTGCCTAGTTCCCCACAGCTGTCCCTCAGAGCCCTGTGCATTCACCGTTATCGACCATTATTCATTGCAGAAAGGCAGCGAGATCCAGCAGCCGCAGGGCGGGACTCGCTCCGAAGGAGGAAGCTATGCACTCCCCGGCCTTATTCCTGCAGGACACAGTTTAGCCCATGCAGACCTGGCACAGAGCTTGCAAAGGGCTTTTGCCCCCCTAGATAAGAATGGTGTTAGGCAGCCTGACTCCTCTTGAGCATGCATGGGCTACCCATCTAAGCGCACAAAAAACAAGGCTGGACCAAGCCAGTAGAAACTGCAGATATTTTTCTCTTGTTTCAGAGGCACTGGGGAACCACTCCCAAGCACAGGGAAGTCTCCTCATGCTTTGTTGCTGCTCCATGGGACACGTTTCCTTCCAGCTACAAGCCAGTGTTCACCCACCTGGCCAGTTCTGCTACCCACATCTCCCAGCCAAGGTAAATCCTTCAGGTTTTCAGCCAGGCCTCAGATGAGGAAACTACAAGAATAATGCCAAAAATATCAGATAATAAAGTCATCCTTTTTTCCCACCCCTCTCCTTTGTAGATTTATGAACCTCTACCCAGATTTCTTCTTCCCTGAAGCTCCACAGAGGTCACCTCTTTGAAATAGGTAGAACAGGCAGAGCCTAAAGACAAGAGTGGTGCAGAGACGGAATCCCACGGGCAACACCACAACCTCACAGCCAGTGTTTGAGATTACAGACATTGACCTGGTTCTAAAATGTCTTGATTACCTTTAACGTACTTGATTTAGTTCCTTTTATTAAAAAAGAGGTGATAGGGAGACTTTGCTACTATTTCTGAGCCTCTTTACCAACCCACCATTGCTTTTCTGTTTCAGGTAGGATGGAGTCCTGGTGCAGAAAAAAGTCTTCTAAGATGAGAGTAAGTGGGTTTAAAAGATAAGAAATGAGCTTTGGAACAACAGTACTCCATGGGTGCACATGTCCTCTGCTTTATAGGAACTGCTTAAATCCAAGGAAGAATCAAGGAGGAAGATGGTTGGAAAAAAAGGTTTTGAGTTTGGGTGGTTGTTTTTTTTTAATATAAAAAGAAGAAGCTGAAGAGTTTTATTTGTTATATGCCACATTATGAACTTCATTCAAAGCAACCCTACATTCTTAGAAGTGGTGAAATAAACCTTCCTGGTTTAATCTGCCTGCTCTGGAAAGGAAATAATCAGATCCTGCCTTTTGCATAGACAGAGTTTTAATTACCTCTGAAACTCGCCTGGTCCCATATGAGCAGCTTTTCAAAAGCAATCTATTAACAAACAATAACCCCGCTGCTTGCTGCCTGGTACAAAGCAGATGCTATCGCTGCCTTTGCGCACGCCTGTTCCCTCCCCTGCCCCCCCATCCTGCCGCAACACGGATCAATTAATAAACTCTGCTGCTCACGAGGAGGGGAGCGTGGGGAGAGGCAGCTGGAGCCACCCGGGCGGCCAAGGCTGGTGGTGAGAGTAGGACATGGACCATCAGAAGAAATGCACGTTGGGGCCATGAGCACAGCTTCGAGGTTCGATTCCCACATATAATTTTTGGCAGAAGAAACTGAACTGACAGGGGAGGAGGATGTCATTGGCAGCTCTGGGACTGCCAACCTCGTTAGCTAGTTGACTCCAGCACTGGGATAACGAAGCCGTGAGCCACTGTCCTCTACTGAGGATGAGATTCACGTCAGGTGTCCTAGACACTCTGCCCTTCTGTAGAGAAGGGCCAGAAGGATTTTCTCTTTTATCTCTAGCAGCAAATAAAAGGGCATTGGTGTTCTGGACTTGCAGCTAATGTGAGATCATGAGTGGCCAAACCTGCACATAATGACTAAGGTGTCCCAAGTAACGTGCAGCTACCAGTTAAAAGGACAAAATAGCCTGCAAGGTTGAGTCCCTGACCTTGGCAAAGGAAAAAGGACATTTGTAAGACCTCACAGTTTGGGTATTGAAAAAAGCAAAAGCAGAGACACCTCAGCTTTTAACACCACCAGCTCTGAAGTCTGGTCTCCAGCTGGCATTCAGCCCTACGCACCAAGCCTTCCCCCATCCCTCCTTGGCTCGTGCCTGTGGACGCTCTGCTTTGACATTGCAGGGTCAGCGCTTGTCCTGCGAGATGCAGGACTCCAGAAGATGCACCCGCGTGCTGCCAGCAAGCAGCAGCGGCACCGGGAACCCCAGCCAAGACCGAGGTCCCATGGCTCCCAGCACTGTACAAACACTTCACAAGAGAAAGCCATCGAACAGCTGCTGACATTTTGAAACACCAGTCACTTACCACACTGTTTCCCATCTGCTTGTTCTGGGGACAATCAAATGTCCTACGCCATATACGGAGGTGAACATCTCCGGTCACTGTGGCTATTCCATTTGCATGCACAAAGCCCTTACCCTTATTGAGCAAGGCACGGGTTCCCCAGCACATTTTAAGATAGGTGCCCCACAGGGTACTGCAACAGAGTTGGAGCACTGCAACACAAACCCTGCTTTCTGCCAGACACTACCTATTCAGAACCAGGTTTCTCGGTTTTGCTCTAATAAACTCTCAAAACAGACCACACCCCCGCCTGGTTTCTTGCCAGCTCACACAGGGGGAATGGAGATCCCCTATGTGTCCGGAGTAAGAGGCACCAGGGTCCCATATCAGTGGGGCAGCTCTGCTCAGGGCCTTGCCTTGGGCTGACAGATGATGGTGCAGCATGTTTGGACCCTCTCTGTAACATCTCCTTCCACTGAACTCTTGCTCTGGAAGGATTCAGGGATAGGTTGGTTCATTTTGGTTTGTTGGTTTTTTTTGGGTTTTTTTTTGAAAAGAAAGAAGCATTTCAATCATCAGTCTTTCATACTGAATGCACACCTGCCTTAGACCTATTGCTGTCACATTCATCATTTAAATTTGAGAGTCTAAAGAACCTAAAATGAAGTTCCCTTATTGCACCATTAACCTTCTTATGTATCTACTATTTTCAACCAAGCTGCAGTGAACCTTTCTCAGACCACACTTCCTAAGCACCAAACACCCAGATTCCTCACAGCAAACAAGTTCAAACATAACCAAGTATATTTATCCTTCAAAGACAAATTGCACAACACCTCATGACACAGCTTTCCCCATTTCCCATCTTTCTTACCAGGAAATGAAAAGCACAAAAGTGGCCTTAAGACCTCCCTGCAGAACCTGGATACTTGTCATCTCCACCACCAGCTGCTGCTGCCTCTGTCCAACATCATTATAGAGACCAGCAAGCCTTTATTTAATCTCATTAAGAAAGACTAACAAGGCACAGATGGAGTGGGTTTGCTAATGGCACAGGGCTGGCTGCTCTCTGTCCTCTTGGCCCTAGAAAGGACAAGCTGCAGTGCTCTACCAGGCTCCCAAGAAACACAACTCTGCAGCAGGAACAATGAAAGGGGCTGGAAAAGCCAGGACACCTTGGCTGCCTGCCCTGGACATGGAAATGCTAAAAATTTTGGGCAAAGCTTGGGGTTTTAGCCTATGGGGGTGGTAATCCCTGGCCTGTCCCTTGCCTGGGGATTGCTAGAAGCACAAGAAATTGAGGTCTTTGGTCACTCCATCTCTCTTCAGAAAAATGAGACCTATGAGGTTCTTTGTTTCTTCTTTTTAATGAGAAAAACATTTCCACCATGATAGCAACTTTTAGCATTTATCACCTCCAGAAGCCAACACTTCTTTGGAAAAATGAGCAAACACCCAATAAAGACCTGCCTTTCAGCACCTTTACTGATGGCCCGTGTAGTTCTGATTAGTAATTAAATGCAGGAGGTCCGGGACCCCGCTCGATTGAAAAATGTTTCTTCAGTATTGGAGAACTGACAGGCCACAACAGAAAACAAAACAGGAAACAAAAGGGAAAGAACAGTTTGATCCAGCCCCCAGCAGCAAATAAATCACACCGAACAGGCACTGTGCCGCGAGCGTGCAGTCTGCTCCCCCTGCGCAGATGCAGCGAGCTTGCTCTTGGCTTGCAGATGCTGTAGCGATGTCGATGGTCCTAATCAATAGGGTCTTGTTAGGAACCTGGTGACAAGCAGCACGCAAGGAGGGATGTGCTGGCTGTCTCTCATACATGTCGTTTTTGTGGGGTGTTTGCCACGCTGATGATGCTCAGGCTGGGATTTCCGAGTTCCTCCTGTTTTTCATAAACCCCCTCTGCATAAAACCACCCTATGGATACGTGAAAAGAGTCAGCAACATTGGGAGGTGCCTGGAACAGCATCATCTTCCCAATAGCTTTGCTCCTACATCCTTTGCTCCTGTGCCCAATGAGCCAATCTTCTAGCTGGTGTAAACTGGTGTCAATGAAAGCCCTTGCTGCATTTCCACCAGCTCAGGAAAAGCTGCCTATACCTCTCCGGCAGTTTTGTGGCCCTGGAGGACCAGAGCCAGGACTGAGGAAAGGGAAAAGAGAGCAGTGGCCTGCCTAGGTGTTAATGAGAAAGTGATTTGTCTCTTCAGGATGTCCTTGTGCTTCCCAGGAAAGTAACAGAGCAGAATTTCTGAATATTTAATACAGCTTCTTAATTAAGAAAAGGGTAAAAAACCTGAGAGACAACATCCCCTACTGCAAGTTCAAGGCCAAAGCTTTAAATACAGGATAATCACTCATCTCAAGGAAGCAGGAGGTAGCTGATTAAAAGGGGTGGCCTCACCGTTAGATCTGTTTGGACCAGAGAAACAGCTCCTTCTGTGCTCACTAGTGATGCTACACTCAACATTTTCCCTGTAGACTGAAAGTTTTCAGGATTTTAGAAGTGTTTTTACCCTATCCTGTCCTAGAAAAGCTGAAAATCTAAAGTAAGGCTCAAAAAAATGAAGACTCTAACAAAGTAATTAAAAAAAAAAGCCCTGTCTGGTTTCACAGAAACATTTCAGTTTGGTAATTTCCAAAGGTTTCATTTCCATTTCAATCTTTCTTTTCGTCCTGTAGCTGAACTTGCATTTCAAAGCAAAAAGCAAATTTGAAGCAAAATATAATAGTTCCATTTCTAGGAGTCACGGTGACCTACTGATAATTTCAAAAACTTTTCCTCATTTTTCCCCAAATGAAAAATATACTGAAATTGATCCTTCCCTCTGAAATATTCTGGCTTTGATGAATCAACATGTTATGATGAAAATTTTTTTGGCAAATGACTCCTAGACATACTAATTTCTCCCATTAATATGCCGTACTGCAGCAGAAGACAATATGGCCTGCAGGACTGGCTCGGATTTAAGGGATGTAGCTGCTTTTCCCACTTCTACCTATTTTCTGTGACACCCCTCATAATCTCCAGGTGTACTGCCCTGGCAGAAGTGATTGAGACACTGAAATTTGAGTTATCAGCTGCATCTCAGTCCCTGGCCACGTGCACACTCCTACCTGCATTAAAGTGAAATGCATTTCTTTAAAACAGATATCTGGTCTCTTTAATTAGCATCTTGTTTGGCAACGCCATCCGTACAGAAGCACACGCAATTTGTTACTGCAGTTCAGCTGGCAGGTGGTAGCTTCCTACGCAACGATACAGTCAGTATTGGTGACTGCATTAACTTTGTTTTCTCTCTTCCCCTTTTTCCACGTACGCTGTAAACTCTTTCGGCCAAAAAATTTATATACGCCGAAAGTTAGGCTGCAAGGGCCACCAGGTCCAACAGAAATACAAGTGGTGCCTCAAATAAATAACCTTTGCCTATGTACGTGGCCCACCTGAACAATCTGCTGTGTCAACAGTGATGATAAGAAGATGGAAAATCAAGGTTTTGATCAATTTGCATGAAGAGCAGTCGGAAGCATACGTGTTGTACCATTAAGGGAAACATTAGAAGCTCAAACGATTCGTGTGGTTGTTTTCTCCTAGCAGCAGGCACACCCAGGGGGATTTAAAATGTCCTTGAACTTCGGGAATAAAAGGAGGAAGAAGAAGGGGGAAAAAAAAAAAACATGATCAGTAGCTGCAAGAACATCGTTAGGTGATTAAAAAAAAATGGAGGCAGCCTCAATACGCCTTTTTATTACAAGCAGCAGTGCCTAGTCGACCTTGCCTGATTCAAACAAGGCAGGAAAGCAGAGATTGAAAGATATGCAGCCTCCTGCGCCAGCCCTCCCCGCTCGGAATTTAAATGACGGCATTAGTATTCAGGATCTTTGCATGTGTTTAAATGTGGATTAAAAATGCATTAATTGGTCTCGTTTTAACAAGCTCTTCTCTTTGTATATCAAATATTTGAAAGATTCGGTATTATCACCTCTTGTCTGTGCTGGAATTGAAGAGGAGAAAAGAAATGTAATTGAGGACTTAAGGAGTGTCTCCTCCTGTTTGCTCAGCGCAGGGCTATCTGATTGAAAGCTCGGGGGAAAATGACTTTGATAAGTATATGAACAACATCTAAAGGCAACACAACTTGGCAAATGAGTACTGACATCCAAGCAGAAGCATTTTTGGCAAGGAAAGTGGCTTTCCAGTAAGTGCTGTATCAGAAGAACTGCTGGAGTGGTTTGTACCACATAACCTGTCCCTAGGAAGTGCCAGCATGAAGGAAAGGTGCTCTGTTTGTTAAGAGTTTAGCTCAGGATTTGAAAAACACAATTCAGCTGTTTCCTTGGCTGCAGCTCCCAGTCTGGCCTTGGGCAGGTCACTCCGACCAGGAATGGACCTCTCCTTGGGCAGAGCTCCTCCAGCTCTTGATCCTTTCTCCCTGTTCCTACCTGGGAGACTGGGAGATGCTCAGACTCGCTGCCAGCGAGGGGAACCCAGTGTGTGACCCACATGGAAAAGTGTGGCCAGAAACCTCTTCGAACCTTGCCTTAATCACTTGGTTGCAATAGTCTAGTGAGCTCCAGCAAGCTTTGGAGACTCAGAGGGTTCACACCTGAATGAAAACGCAGTTGCTTGGAGACCTCAACTGAGATATGAGCCTCACACAGATGACTCAGTTGAATGATGAGGGTTAAATGCCCAAGGAACTTGTCCCAGTTACGGAAGATACACAGGACAAGACTGGCACAAAGGCTGTGATCTCCAGAGCCCCTGCACAGGGCTGTCCCCACAAGACATCAAGGCCTTCAGAGGTGGGGAGCGTCATCGGGCTAGTTGCAGAGCCCTGAAACTTATAGGCAGAACTTGAATTTCAGCTTTGACTCATGTGTGTCTACTGTGGCTATTCTTGTTGTCCAGAAGAATGTCTCATTGCTTTTCCTGTTACTAAATCATATTCCCAAAAATAATCTGAGAAAAGTGGAGCATTAATCCTAAGCAGGCTTGGACCGATTTGGATTTAAGAACTGACCAGACCATTAAATGTTCAAGTGCATCTCAGGTACTGAGCATTCATGAGTTTGAAAACCTTCAATGATCTTTACTCGCAGGCTTACTCACTACTATCTCCCTTTTGCCTTTTCATCTACAAATGAAAAAGTAATAGCCCCCATACTCATTTATTGATGTTGAATCTGGACACCGGAGGGATGTGGCTAAGGACCTCTCTTGAATCCAGTAGGACTCAAGAACTGAGTGCAAGGCACTGCTGGATTCCTTACTACAGCCTTAGATCGGTGCCAGCCATGACATATACCCATGTCTTTCTTCATGGAGGACAACAGGAGCACCAAAATGGAGCCAAAAAACCCTAATGAAGCTCATACGAAATTTCACTAGGAAACCTCACATTGAGAGACTGTGGCAATGTGAGGTTCTTACAGAAGTTTTGCACTCACCAGTGTTCTAATTGCTTGTGCAAGTCTGAGTTAAAAGCCTGAATTAAGAAACGGTCTGAATCTCTAAACCTGAGTTTCATCCCCTGATAACTAGAGCACCTCTCAGCATTGCCATAAATACTGTGCTGAAGCTTGCTCATTAAGAAATTCCTAAGCATTGAGCTATATGCTGCTAGGATCTGCTCAAAGAAGAGGTCTAGCAATCAGCATAAAAACTTGCTGAACTGGAATTTGCATGTTTATAGCTTTCGCTTAGCCATATGAACACATTTTGCAGATAATCCCTGCTTCCTAGCAGGCAGAAAAAAAAACCACCTCAAAATGTACAGGCTAAAAAATATTCCCATAACTTTTGGAAGGCTCCGGCAATGCTGTGGGAGCAGGCGCTTGTGTACATGTATGCATATGGTTGTGTGCCACGCTGGGTCTCTGCTCACTCCAACAGGTATTTAGAGCCGTCAGAGCTCTGCAGAAACGCAGTCCCGCTTGGCTGGGGCTTGTACAGGTTTTGAGGCTGATAGCCCCTGCTATCACTTACAGGATCTGAATGCCCAATTCTTATTAAAATTAATGTGAACTCTGCTGTCCAACTTTCCTCTGCAGCTTTGAAAAATCTCAGCCTGGGATTGGATTTGAGTCACCGAGGTTTGGTACCTTTGCAGAGTTTTATTTTCAGCTGCAGGCTGGAATATTTCCAGACAAACTTTATGTAAAATTCACTCCAAACCCCGCATGGGAATCCAGGCTCATATAAAATGCTACGAACTTTTTGCTAGTTCCTAAGCTGGAGGCATTCTTTTCTTTCAAAAACAAGAAACAGCTGGGGCTTGCATTTTCTCCCCGTATTATCTGTTTGCATACCCTATTTTGTCCTAACATCCAAGCCCCACAGAAAGCCATGGTGAGACTGGAGGGGGTCTATGATACCCGTCTTGCACATGGGAACTGCAGCACAAACTCATTTATTGAAGCTTATATAGGAAGAGCGGAGATTTCAGGCCTGGCTTCCCGAGTCAAAGGCTGTCCTCCGTTACCAGGAATCTGTCTTTCAGGGTACAGTGTGAAACGGAGGTTATATGCAGTTTGGATCACCCCTGCTGCAGCCTGGAGACCCCTGAGGACATCACCCATCTCCTGGAAATATTCCACTGTCTTCCAAAAATGCTAAAAATATCACCGACGTGGAAAGTCAGTGAAGGCGAGTGAAGATTTTTTTTTTATTGTTCTTTTTTTTTTACGTGACAGATTAAGAGTGGAACTACAATGCATTTTACAGCTTGGGTGTTAATCCTTAGTGTGCTGTGAAATGGAGAAGACACTCTCTGCGCCTCAGAAAACAAAGACATATCTCGTAAGGGATATAAACACGGCAGGTCTCCCAGAGTAATACGCACTCAGAGTGCTGCTTTCCTGCACAGGAGATGAAATCATAGTAGCATACACTTATTTACTTTTAAAAGCCATCAATAATAAGAGATGTATAGCTGAACTCTGAGCTCTTCTCACACGCACTTAAAAATGAAATTAATCTTAAGAAGAAACAGAAACACATATATGTGTATATAAGCAGTGTGAGTAAGCTACAGTACAAAACAAACTGAATTATCTATGTTTCTTTAAACTGCCTTCAAGAGTATTTGCCATTATTAGCAATTTGTATCCAGAGAGCTCAAATCAATCACAAAAATGTGTCTGTATTATTTATCACGGCTGTTCCACAGACAGGAAAACTAAGGCAGAAATAAGGGCTGATGCAGGCAGCTAATGGCCATGGGGGGAGCAGGACCCTGTTCTGGAATTAGCGGCGCGGTGCTTTCCTTGCTGTTGCTTGTTGCTAAACTAAGCTGGTAAACGCATCAAAGCCCTGCTCAATTTTACACCCCGCTGCATTCCCTTTGGGCATCACCCTGCAGCCTCAGTTGAAAAAATAGCTGCAGGCACCTTCTCCTGGGGACATGCACGTTTCTGGGGGGATGTTTCCCGGTGATGACGAACCAGTTGAGGATTGCCATCGTGGGGGACAGGCATCGGATGGCTTCACCTCTGCCCTCCGGGGAAGGCAGATGCTCGGACCCTCCACCTCCGGCTTTGGCAAGACCTGTGTCACACCTCCGGTTTGCTTTGATTTGTACCATTCACCACATCCCGGGACTTTTATTTTCCAGAGAGCCTTTCGTCATAACAGGGTGTGCAAGCGCGAATTCAAATCAGTCATCCACTTCCCACTGAGTTCAAAACACCTCTTTCACCATTTTAAATGATTTTTAAATGGATGCAATGCACTCGATCTTCCAGCTGAAATAACTTCTGTATTATCCTCCAAGCCTGAATTCCTTTCCCCCCTTGCTCTCTGCTCACTTTAGATAATTCAATGGGAATTTATTTGAAAAGAGGTAGTGGGTCACAAATGAAGTAAAATGCTGACAGCAGGAGTTCCTACCCATTCGCTGCTTATGTGAAAGGCAGGGAGCCAGATTTAGGGAGCTGTGGGATAGTTATCATTAGGCTGGTTGAAAATATTCCATCTCACCAGAGGTGGGTTTTTTTTTTTTCTTCTTTCCCACGGCGGGGGGGAGGGTGAGCAAGCGGCTGTGTGGTGCTTGGTTGCCGACTGGGGTTAAACCACGACACCTCGTCTTGCCGGAAAAAGTCGAATGCCTGAAAAACGAAACTCTAACTAGCCTTAGCCAGGGGCCTGCCTGGAGGCACTGCCAGGGAAAGTGCCTTCTGGGAAGTGTAGTTTGATTTAGGAAATCAAAGGTGCTGTAGGGAAGGGTGGAGGCACCCTGGAGCGAAGCTGTACCTCCCTGGCAGGATTTCTCAATTAAACTGCTCTGGCTTGTGGCTGAAAAGAAAGGCAGCTTCTGAACTCAAACCAAGGAAAGCTCTCATCTTCGATGAAAGACATATGAGCTTAGTTGCCAGATCTATTCCTTGTGAAGTTTCCTCCTGAACCTCACTCCTTACTCCAGAAAATGCAATGCCTGGATGAGCTATTTATTCCTCCCCTGTGTCACCAAGATGGACAGATGCCAGAGGACCTTACTAGTGCTTTTGACAGATGCAAGGTGTTACACGAGGTGACTTTATGGGGAGATGTTGCAAGTGAAGTGTAGATTTAGTAGTCCCTTGGGGATTAAGAGAGGGACGAACCGCTTGACTTTCAAAATGTTTTTGGAAGTGGACTGTTTTCTCTTTAAAAAAAAAAGGGGGGGGGGGCTTATAAGAAAGATGGGGACAGACTTTTTAGCAGGGCCTGTAGCAATAGGACAAGGGGGAATGGTTTTAAACTAAAAGAGGGTAGATTCAGACTAGATATAAGGAAGAAATTGTTTACGCTGAGGGTGGTGAAACACTGGCCCAGGTTGCCCAGGGAGGTGGTGGATGCCCCATCCCTGGAAACATTCCAGGTCAGGTTGGACTGTTCAGAAGCACCATCAGAGGAACATACCTGTCTCCTTTCAGCTGAGGTTGTCACAGCAGACATCTGGCACACCCTGGGTCAGGCTCACCCTAGGCATGGTAAAAAGGGGTCAAACTGCACGAAAAGGGGTTAAACTGCACAGAGCAGAAGCATTTTTTGGGGGAAGAGAAGTTCTGCGGCTCCCTCTCTAGATGAAAAAGGGAAAATAAAGTTGTGTTCCTGTTGTCTGTTTAAGAGCTTGTTTACAAGGGGAAATTAATCCAAAATTAACTAGTGGTGTGAATTGCAAGTGGATTGGTTAAATTACATTAAACCCAGGTCTGGATGCTTTCATTTAAAATTAAAGTGGCCTTAATTCAATTTGGCTCAAGTCACTTCAAAAGTGAATTAAGTAAAACTTAATTACGGACCCTTCAATTCCAAATGAGTGTGTCTACATAGGTTGTTTAATGTGCTTTCATTTATCTATTTTAAGAATTAATCTTGATGAGCTTTTCCGAATCTCCCCATGGTAGACAGACCCTCATTTGTATAGTAAAAAACCTCCGATTCCCTCTAAAAGTGAAAAAGAAAAGAATAAGACAAATGACTTCTGTTTCTAGCCAGACAAAATGATGATACCGCATTTGCATTGCCCTGTGCTCCAGCACTGAGGACCACTGTGCCTGGAGGACTTTCTCCTCGAAGCCATTTTCCGGCAATATTCCTTCCTACCAGCTCCCATCAACATTTCCAGTAACTGCCTCTTTGCTATGCTTTCCCAGAGCCACTGAAAACCTGTAAGGGTTCAACCTCCTCCACCTAGAGCAAGTAGTGGGTTTTTTTGCAAGGGATCTTTGCAGTGCGTCCTGCGCGGTTATTTATAGCCATGAAGTATGAAGACATGTCAAGGACATGCAAAGGGCTGCAAAGGAGAATCGACTTTAATTCCTGTGCTCCCTTCCCTCCTCTTGTTCCAGCAGCACTGCCCATTTCAGGGATGGAGACACAGACCTCACCGTGGGAATGGCCAATGCTCCACCATTTTGGGGGGGTATGTCTAGTGTGAGTGTGTCCTCTAGCCTGGGAGCAAAATGTTTCTGGTCCAGAAGCTACCACGAAGCCAACGCTAATGAGCCACAATGACATAGGTGAGGTAGGTGGTATCAAGATGCTGTGGGGACGCAGCAATGAACCACCAATGCCAAAAACTCTCCGAAATGAGGTGAGAAAGACAGGGCTGAACTTTCGGATTTTCCCCCCAAAGAAAATGATGTTAACACTGAAGTCTTCCCTGCAAAGTGTTTTGAATTTAACAGAACTGTATTTTGTACCCAAAATCACTGCTTGGAAACATTTTTCTGGCCAGCCACACTACTTGTCACTGCTGTGGGTTGCTCGGTGTTGGCTCACTCTTAGCCTCCTTCTGTTTACGTGCGTGCTGGAGAAAAGAAGTTATTCCTCACTGAACAGCACAATTTAACCTTCAACATGATTGCCCTAACCACAGCTCCTTATTCCAGTGCTACCTCGATCCAGGCTGGAGACAAGCCAGAATAAAGGGCAGATGCATCCTTAGCAGCACATCCTGCCACACCTGCATCCTGGATCCCACCCTGGCCTCTCTGCTCCAGAGCTGGTCCCTTAGATGGATCATCTGTCATTTCAACAAGATTAATTTCAATTTTTCCAAGGTGTGTTCGAAGCTGCTGAGTTTCTACACACTTTCTAAGATTGGTTGGCAATTTCTTCCAGCTCCTAGCTGCAACGCGTGGGGGGCTGCTGCCTCTCGTGCTGTTTGCTGTTGCTCTTTTCTTCTCTGTGCTTGGAGCATGGAAACGCTTCCTGCTGTTTTCAGGCTGGTTTCCTAAGGAAATTGAGTCATGTGGCATCACCCTATTTTTGGGTGTCTCCTTGCCTTTTCAGCCTCCTGACCATGTTCAAAGAAATTTGACAGAACTAGACGATAGCGTAGGGGGATGTAGTGAACATTGTGCGAGGAAAAGAAGTAGAGGAGTTATTCAGTGCATACTATTGCTCCAGTCCTCTCTATATTCAGGTGCTGAAGAGAAGGATGTTTTTAAAGGTGAGTGCTGTTTAAGATAAATGAGATAATCCTCTTTAAGTTCTGAAATCTGTGCACCCCCTCCCGACGTGTTAAACAAGGGTAAGAAGGTCTGCCCTACCACAGAGCTGCCCTGAGGAGAAATGCATTAAAACCATGCCAGCGGAGATGCAGGAGTGATAGGCAGAGTTTATTATATTTCAGACTTGTGTTAGGTATTAATCATTCCGCATCCTAAAAAGGTGTCTGAGGAACTTAATTTGTCGTGGAAATGTCAGATAAGAGAGATGCCGCATCTCCAGCTGAGAATAAACAGTGAATACTGTGGAATGTTACTCTGAAATGACCTTTTACTTTATATTAAAGCAAACAGGTAAAAATCAAAGTCAAATCCCCAGCAGAGAGCACAGTGTGTGTATGTGTGTTTGCACACGTACCGGTGTGTCTTCCTTCTAACAGGCTGGAGGCACTCAGAGCAAACCCAGGACGGGGATCGGCTGACGTGGCTGTGGCCTGTGATCATCCCTGCTCTGGAAGGATGAGGAGTGATGCTTAGGTGTCTCAGAAAACCTGGCTGTCTACTGCGTATAAAAATATATTGATTTATATTACTATATATAGTTATTTATCTAAATGTATTTATATTATTACATGTATAATATCAATATTTATACGTGTATATTATTACATAGAATCATGGAATCATGGAGTCATAGAATCATTTAGGTTGGAAAATACCTTTAAGATCATCAAGACCAACTGTAAACATAACACTGCCAAGTCCCACTAAACCATGTCCCTAAGTGCCACATCTACACGTCTTTTAAACACATGTACAATATCAACTAGTCTATATAATTATTATATGATTTTGTACATATTAGATACATACTTGCACTGTTACATATGCTGTATTTTGTGATTTCTTGCTCAAAGTTCCTTATGGCTCTAGCTAAAACTAGCCCCCCCTCCCCCCCCTCATCTTTTCTTTTTAACTTCAGTGAGAAATTTTATATTGTGTTCAAATATTTGAATATATGTACATTTGAGATTCTGACAGGGAAACCAATTCATTTGCACTGGGAGCTACAGTTCCTGTGCTGCAAGTTGCTGTTCTCCTGTCTGAGGTGGGTGGTTGTGGTGGTCCAAGACATGACACCGTATCCTTCCCCATGCAGGGGGCCAGAAGAGCAGTGGAGGAGCTCTGGGGCGGTGGGTCCCAGAGCACCTGCTCTGCAATCCACTCAAGCCACCACACGCTCTTCTGAGTAATAGTATTTGTGCTCCTGGCAAAAAATGAGTTGGCGTTTCTGACGAAATAGTACCATTTTCTGCTAGAGGTGGTTGGTCATTTGAAAAATCCAGTTCTGTTGAAAACATAAATTTTCCTTCAAAATGTAGTTTTGACTGGTCCTACACCCTATTAAGGGTGAAATCCATTTTTGGGACCAAGGGCAGCACAACTGCTATACCTAATTGCATCCTTTTTAAGCCTGAGATGCTCTAGAGAGGGATAGATTTCACCGGAAGGGTTTTTCTTTGCTTGAATGCCTGTAGGCATTACTGCCTTTTTTAAGAATCAAAAGCTTTTCAATTTCTTAAATGGTTTCACAGTCTGAGATTGAGCTAGATACCTAGAAGGATAGAGCTGACAGAGAATTAGCAGGGCTGAAAAAAAAAATCCTGGCATAACTCACTGTTTCAACTTTGAATGAATACAGTGACAAGTGCTTCTTAGAATAGCATCTCTTAGTTGCTATTTGTGCTTTCTGTAAGGAAATGGTTTCTCAAAACCATATAGACTTTGGACTCAGTTCACAATTCAAAGTGGAAGTCAATGAAAGCACTTAGCAAACTCCAGAGCAGTCCCTATCTACTTCTATTCCCTTCTATTTTATTTTACTTTTTTCTAATTTTATTTTTACTAATGCCTTCCTGCCTTGGGTTTGACTGACGTTCCTAAACCTTTGCGAGATTGTAAACGCTCTGATTGTTATCAAACCTTATTCCTCTGCATGGCTCAAAAGAGAATTTGACTATTCCATGTCCAATCAGCTTCCCCTGGTGGATTTTGCCCTTCTAACCCTTTGAAGGGTCTCCTTTTAAAGCCAGCCCCTGGGGATATTTTAACGACCACCATGATCAAGGAGAGGTTCTCTACCTGTTAGTTATGCATCCACCTGTAGGCTCATTCACCTCACAGTTAAATTAAATGTCCCCCTCAGCTAAAACCTACAATTGCATAGGTGAGGGAAGGTGGCTGAAAGCCCCCTAAATTAGTTGAAAGGATAATTTTGCCCTGTTTGGGAAGTAGAAGCAAGAAGGTCTGGATGCAGAAACATATAGCTTCAAAGAGCTCTTGGGCAAATTCATGGAAGGAAAAAGATGATCAAAGCTTATGAAATACCCTACCTCTGGCTTGGGATATCCCCAGGGTATGAGTTACTGGACACCAGAATAAGCTGGGCGAGCACCACTTCATACATCACCCGTTCTGATACTCCCTTTAGACCTTTATTACTGACTCTGATAGATAGTGGGCAGATCTTGTGTCTGACCTGTTACAGATGATTTTAAGCCCTCACCATCGCCTTCCAGCCCAGCATTCAGAGCCAGCTTGTGTTGTCCTCGGCACAGGGGGGATTTCACTGCTGAAGACATCTGCTCCATTCTGCGCATGGAAAAACGTAACACTTTTCTAGTGCTTGTGAGTCTCTTGGTAACACTTACCGAATGCTAGTAATTCAGCCTGCTACCATGCTACTGTGATGGGTACTGTAACAACCCAACTCACAGTAGCTGTGTATTAAGGTTAGGGTGTTGAGAAGACTATTTACAATCCTATTACTTGTAATGCTATGGTATTTTGTTGTACAGCCATATATTGACCATGCTCTTGCTGAAATTACGATGTCATAAAGGTAGTGATCAAAAGTTTGCTCAGAATAACAGCTGCCTAAACAATACTGAATTTTGGTTACTGAATTACAGCTCCCTTGGAGGACTGCAATTGCCTCATCAAACAGACTTGTTCTGTGAAATCCCTTGGTGTTGGAGAAGCACAGGGAGGAACTGTGTTATAATCTATACCTTGGTTTCTATGCCCTATGTCCTGAAAGGGTCTGAAACTAAGACATTTGCAGGCAAAGGAAATAAAAATGTCACAAGCCACTCAGCGTTGCTCCATTCACTGCAGAGCCAACATGGCCATCAGCCTAAGCTAGAACATCACTAGGACTTGACTTAAAGGGGAGCAGGACTTGAACCATGCAGAACCTCCTAGCAGGGAAGCCCAAAACCAGACCTCTGAGTTATTCACGGCAACTGGGGGTCTTACACGAGCCAGCAGGCTTGCAAAAAAGGTCAAGTTATCAGTGAGAGTCTCAGGCAAGTCCTGCAGCTACAGGCAGTGGGCTGAAACTCCCACCCCATGAAGGTGGAATGAAGATAATACAAAATAACACAAGTGGGGCTACGTACTCACTTCTGCATGTAAGTATGTGTGAAATACAAGGTAAGAAATAACCTTGCCCTGTGTTTAAGAAGAAACCCTCCCCTCACCCACATGAACCAGCGTGAGAGCTATACACTGTATGAGTCCAACAGTCACCTCTACTTAAAGACCATGTCGTGACATCAGTCCTCCGTTGTGGCCACAAAAGCCTATCGAAACTCCCTTCCAGTGTTTCATTACAGAGTCTGATACAAGGGCAGGAGAACGAGAAGCCACCTGGGTTCAGAGGCTGATGCTTGCCACCCCCTCTTCCACCTGACCACGCCAGAACCGTGCTGCTGCAGAATACAATACTGTTTGCCATTTCTTTAATCTTAACAAAAGGGATGAGTACAGCTTTTCATTAAAGTCTTGTCATCAGCAAATGAGGTCCTGGGGACTAGGAAGACAGGGAGATAACAATTTTAGATAACATGCTGAATCTGAACTGGCGGTTTATCTATTTGCATACCCTGAAGAGCAGAGCAACGCGCTGGGAGGTGAGGTGCAGGCAGATGAGGTGCAGGCAGAGCGCAGGCAGCGGCGTGATGCTCTGGCTGGCTCGCAGGTTGCAGGAGAGAGGCTCAGTGCAACTCCAGGGCTCTGGGGAGCGGCTCTTCACCCTGCCTGTCACTGCGTGAGGGGAGGCTTCATTCCAGCTTTTTCAAAGTGGGCTCCTTTGCTTTTTCAGGTAAAAGGCAGTATTTGCTGAAAAAATGTTGTATGATGCAAGTGAAAAAAGAGAGTTTAAACAAAAGGGCTAAGTAAGCTACCAGCACATCAGAGCATGACGTTTTGGGTCAAACAGCATGTTTATCTTGTTGCAAAAGAGGTTTTTGTGTATTTTGTCAGTAACCCTAGAAAATATATTTAATTTCCTCTGAAATGTATTTTTTTTCCTGCATCCTTTGTTTGACTGCCAAACCAATGAATTCACCGTTCCTTTAGGAGAGGAAGATGACATATTAGGGAGAGTTTGAGGCAAAAGTTAACAGTGGAATTTGGAAATTAGCCCTGGCTGGATCAAAAATCAGCTGTTCTGAAATCTGAGCGCCTTGTTTGAAGATTTCACCTCCACCAGTCCCTGTAGCGTGGTGCTGCTCCCCAAATGCTGCGGAGCCATGGGCCTGTCACGGGTGGTACCTGCACCTACCAGCGATGGCTCATGACTCACCATGCTAGCAGTGGTGCAAGAGGAAAGAAGCATTGGAGAAAAACGAAACTATTTGTATAACTTTTTCTATAAGAGGTGAAACTTTGAAGGAGCAGTGAGGCTAAGGAGCGAGGTCAGTGGAACTAGGTCTGATCGTGGCAGGAGCTGGAATAGCAGCAGAAATGACTCAGATCATGACTCAATTTGGGCTTAGAAATAAAGGAGTAAAACAGGAGCGTTTTTGGTTTCAGTTTATGATACGCAAGAGCAGCTATTATGGGTCAGACCAAAGGTATAGGTAACCCAGGTTTCTATCTTCAAAGTGGTTAATGTGGACATCAAGAGATGTGTATAAGAACAGGGTGAGTACTTTGTTTTGTTATTTTCCCAAGCATTTTCAGCTTGCAGTTGCCTGTCGATGTTTTTGTACTTAATAGCTTCATGGATTGATTCCCCATTCATCTGCCCACTTGCCTTTGAAACTCACGATATTCTGTGGCAAAATTTCAGGGGGCAAAAATAGTTAATTCTTGGTCTTATTACAAATAGATATTTCCTGTGTATGAATCAGCATGTCCTCCAGCCCTCAGCCACTCTCCAAGCCTCACGAAGGTTAAAGCTGACTGTCAGCATTTGCCTGGCACAAAACAAAACCTCTTCATTTCAGCTTGAATTGTGTGATTATTTTTATTCTTCAAACATCTAAGTCCATTTTGAAATGAAAATGGTGGTTTTTTTGAAACAGTCAAAATGTTCCAGTTTGAAAATGGCGGTGAGAGCCCCTCAGCCACTCTCCAAGCCTCACGAAGGTTAAAGCTGACTGTCAGCATTTGCCTGGCACAAAACAAAACCTCTTCATTTCAGCTTGAATTGTGTGATTATTTTTATTCTTCAAACATCTAAGTCCATTTTGAAATGAAAATGGTGGTTTTTTTGAAACAGTCAAAATGTTCCAGTTTGAAAATGGCACGGTGAGAGCTCTCTTTTTTTTTTTTTATTTCATTTCTCTTTTCTGGCCAAAATAATTTACAAAAGTTGACCCAGAAGGTTTTATCCTCTGCGAATCTGTATAATTCCATGGCTTGTTATGAGCAGAGAGAGCCTCTCCCTGCTAAGGGGCATGTGTTCAGAGAACCACCTCCAAATATCCCACTCATTGCAGCTCTCCTGCCAAGTGGTTGCTTTTATGTATTTACTTTGCTCATGAAACCTCATCTAGCCTTGTTCTTCTCTCTATCCATCATTCACACCAGACAGCCCATTGCTAGGCATTTGCTCAGCTGTGACCATTTCTCTCACAAAAAATGGAGGGCTTATTTATTATTTTGCTAACTGCCATGATTGCTGTTTCTCTCAGCCTCTCCAAAGTGAACCCTTCCTCTCAAATTTGGTTTGCTTCACTGACCTTCTGCTGCTACCGGCTCTCCATCATGCCTGCTGCCCAGGACCCTCTCAGCATGGAGAGTACTCTAACTTGCATTTCTGAGTCATGGCTGTATTTTTTTGTGAGCGGAGTGAGCCAACTCATCTGCTCCCTAGAGCTGAAGTTCACCTCTAGCACCGTCAGCACCGGGCTCAAGATCACTTCAGGACCCACTTGTGGGCTGGTGTAATGTTCCAGCGCGAGAGGAAAAGGATAGCACGCTTGTGGCTGCTGCTTCTGTTTTTTCAAGCATTTGACTTCGCACAAACAATATGCTTTTCCATATTGCTCAACATTCATTCATTCCTCCCCCCATCACCTTTTTTAAGCACTAATTTTAAAGCCTCACGCAGTTCCATCATGTTTCAGTGCTTGGGCAAAGGGAGCAGCTAGCAGCACTGCCAGGCCATGTATCTTTTTGGCAGACCGGCCCCTGGAGATAAGAGACAATAGTGGGACTCAGCTATTCACTAAATAAAATCTTAGAGGCAGCGGTGGGAAGGGATGTCTGGAGGTATCTTGCCCAGTCTATGGGACTGTCGCCAACTCAAGAAGGTCTTAGAAACCTCCAAGGACTTCTAAGCCCATTTCTCCTTTGGATTTAAGGCTGGCTGTTCCACATTGCCCTCCCCATCACTAGAGAGGACAGAAAGGCTCCGACAGACATAGCCTGTACTATGACCACATGAACAGGATTTCTTTTTGGCTTACAACTCATTGGAAATGGAATGGATGGCAAAGCCAAATCTTTGATACAAAGGAGACTTCACCTCCAACTCTCAGGTTCCTTACTCAAATAGCAAGAGCTATTCCATGAATCATCGTAGATATTTCTATAAAGCAGCAAACCAATTTATTTTCCTCTGACTCCTTTCTCAGACATAGTCAACATTACTTCGTACTTTTACTCCAATTTGTTTCCTGTAGTGAACAAATATCAAGGAAAATGTGAGCCCAAATATTTCAAATTTTCTGGTGCTCTAACAAGTTATGCAAAGCAGGATCTTATAATGAGAAATGTTCAGGAACCAAAAGGAAAGGCAGCCTTACCAGTTCCCACTGCCTTGTGTGCTCACACAGCAGCTGGGTGTGAAAAACAGGGCTGTTAATGACTGGAAGTGAGCAAATGATTCCTGTTATTTTAGGAAAAATTCCCATAATGCCCATAGTGCTGTTCCTGTGTGCAAAATCTAGAGGGAAAACATGGCTGCTGGTGAAGAAGAAAGTTGCTAATCATTCTTATTCCTTGCAGGTGGTATCTCTTCTGCTGTCTCTCTTTAAAGCTCCATCTTTCTCTTTGTCTTGCATTTTCTGCCTGTGCTTTTGAATGCCTGTGTATTTGTGAAACTGTTTCTCTGGCCAGCTCCCCTTGCCTGCTTTAATTAGCTCCCTAGTATTTCTGAAGGTATCTCCCAGGGCTCTCTAATCCCCTCAGTTTGCTGACTAACCGAACCCCAGGAGATCCTTACAAGAGAAAAACTGCAGGATAAAAGCAAGTGATTTCAGGACTCTGGTTTCTTAATTAGCAGCCTATGCACCAAAAGTCCACAGGAGTGACTGTCTGACAGGAAGACTTTGCGCCCGTGCTCAGCAAAGAGCTCTCTGCTCCTTTTTGCATCCCTTGGAATCTTTGCTTGTCCTTTTCTCGGTACTCACTGTGCCACTTCTTCAGCATCAGTGGGACATGAAGGATGGGCGATGGGTAGCCTGGTACCACCTGTGCTTCACAGTCCCATCCCACCCAGGCCTTAGGGACGTTCTCCCAGTCCTTTGAAACACGAACAACTAAACAAACTGGTTTGTTAGAACAGATTAAATTGACTTTCACCATGACACAGTCCTCTTCATCCTGAAACAAAATGCTTAAGTGTTCCTAAGGCAATGCTCAGAAAATGCAAAGCAACATAGCTCTGTTTGAAGTTCTGGCTGCAGTGCAAGGTCCACCAAGGGTTGAGTGTGTGCCTGCAGATGGGCTCAGCCCAGCTGCCAGTAGCCATATGACCATGGTAATTCAACTGCAAATGTGAGCCCTCAGTCTGAAATAAGAGGGAAGATTGGACAGACAGTGCAGGATGGAGGAGAGATGCACAAGGAGAGATGGAGACACTGTCCAATTGTCTCCAGGTCTTGAAAAATGTCATCCGTTTACAGATCTCTGAGGGTCTTTGGTTGTTTCACAGGCTGTGCTGTGAGATGCAGGTTTGCATGGAGGGTAACATCTGACTGATGAAGAGGCAGAGGGAGCTGAAGTCCTTTTCTGGAGATGGCTAGAAGGTCATTTGTGTCTACACAGGAGGTGAAGCACATCCTTGAGAGAAGATGGATTTTTATTGAACCCTGTTGCCCAAGTGCTTTCTGACCATTGTGGTGGTAGACAGCCACCAGCAGCTTGTGTTGGGAGTTCAGTCCTCCTAGGCTTGATCCCTCCAAACTGAACAAACAAGATTTGGCATTGAACATGCTGAGCCTTTAACGCCTGGGAGAGCTCAGGAGCTCAGGCCGTTCCTCGCTTGCATGTTAGCAGAGATTCATGATGGAGAATGGGGTCAGTCCATGCATATCCGTCAGTGTGGGTGGACCTCTTACACTGGAGACAAGAGTAGGACTTACAGGCTTTGATGCTAGCTGCTGCATCCAACTATTAAATGTTTAGCACAGCTAGTAGCCAAGGTGCAATTCAGTTGTGGTGTCAGAAGCCGTTTAACAGCATTTCATTTAGATATTCATGTTAAGGCAGCCAGTTTCCCTATAGTTTAGCCGTTGCCTCTCAGCAGCCTTCTCTGATGCAAATAATCTCTAAATGCCTCCTTAGCCCCACTTCGCCTTATCTGCTGCGTGCCTTCGGTGTGCTGTAAATGACACAGCCCGCCTGCTCATGAAAGCTGACATTTTCAAACCTGATTTTTAAATTGTAAAATACATGGCACGTGTCTTGCCAAAATCAGATGAAATCAAGTTAGTATCTAAAATGTTAAAATTACCATTTACATTTATATCAGAAATTAAAGCAAGAGGCTGCAGACTACATGCTTTGCAAGGATGCTAGTAAAAAAGCCACAGCCGTCCTCGCCCAAAAACTCATGCACGCATCAGTCCTGTAAAGACATTATTTAAATGCTGTTCACTTGGCATCTTAGCAAATTTGCAATATTAAAAGTGACATTAACATCACAGGAGTGAAAGGTTTCAAATCACTATGAACAGAACAGAAGTGAATACATCTCCATGCAAGTACTTTATCTTCCTTTATTCTGTTAAGCAGGTAAGGGTATCCATAAAACAAAAAAGGCAATGCTAGTAACTTAGCATAAAGCTGCTGTTTCAACTGGAAATTCAGCATCTTCGTGCTGGGGGGGATGTGAATTCTTGCTTTGGTTTCACGTTAGGGCTTTGTTCTCATGTTAAGCTTTGGTCTAGTTTGCCCCCCTCAGAAAACACATACACGAGGTTTAGGTAACATAGATGCCTGTGTCCTATTTCCAGAAGAGATGCAAACCCTTAGGGACAGACATACAAAGGTATCAAGGCACTTACCTCCTACGGAGAATGGGGGACATCATATACAACTATACAGCATAATAACTATAAATCTCTCTTCAGTAACTGTAAAGGGACTCTCCACAAATTGCGAAGAAAAGACATTTAAATTTCAGATGATTGAAGTAAGGTAAAATGAAACCCTACACAAAGTGCCTGAATTCCATTAAATTTGTTTCTTGTTTAGGTGTCTATGTAAGGTCAGATGCTTGCATACCCCTGCATCTGCGAGCCACATCTGGAAAGGAAATTGGGTATCTAGGATGCAAATTAGCACTTCCAGACTTTGAAATGATGACTAGAGCCTATCTGCTTCTTTGGGCATCAAAATACCTTGAAATATCTGCTGTGTATTTGGTTACTTCTAGATAGGGAACTTTAACAGGCAATTTAAGTCAATCTGTCATACTTTGCACCAGAAGGGATGAGTCAGAGACAATGTCCCAGCTAAGGCAGCTGCAATTTGGAGCTGAGAGCAGGTAACTTCTTAAATGGCTCCAAATGTATTGCAAGCACTCATCTGACTATGCTTTACTCTTACACCAAGCTTAGGTCAAATTCACCAGATGGTGTGAAAAATGTTGTCAATAACTGGTGTGCCCAGAATTGGGCACGGTTAATCAGTGTGGTTGTGAACAGCCTTATTTTACTTTAAAGAGGCTTTACACTAAAGTAGGCATCCAGATTGCCAAACTTTCATTAACATGGATTAAAAACTGGGTAGTGCTTATTGGCCTGAGTGCAGGTCCATGTTAGCCTGACGATCTACATGTTCTGCTTCAGAGTTGACTCACATCTGGAATAAGCACAGGCAGAACTTTTCTGACTCCCCAACCCCAAAATCACACAGACCTATTATAAGGCTGTAAGAAAAAGAAGCAGTTTAAGGTGATGGAAAGAAGTAGGAGACCTCTCTGCTCTCTTTAGGGTCACCTCTCATCTGAGCCCAAGACAGCTTCTGGGGATGGCTGAAGGTGATCCTACCAGGTCATGAAGCATAAGGATGAACTGAGCATCATCAACCAGCATCAACTGCTGGTTGACAGCCGGCTGAACATGAGCCGGCAGTGTGCCCAGGCGGCCAAGAAGGACATTGGCATCCTGGCCTGTATCAGAAATGGTGTGGCCAGCAGGAGTAGGGAAGTGATCGTGCCCCTGTACTCGGCACTGGTGAGGCCGCACCTCGAA
>NW_008796212.1:928838-940701 GCF_000699145.1 Aptenodytes forsteri | reverse complement strand
ATGGTGGTGTTGGGTCGACGGTTGGACTCGATGATCTTAGAGGTCTTTTCCAACCTCAATGATTCTATGATTCTATGATTCTATGATCATCTGAGCCCTACTGGTTTAACAGGGTGGCTTCCTAAGCACTGCCAGACATCAAGGCAGTTGCCTGGTATGGTGAAGAAACCATGTGCAAAAGATAAGTTTCTGCTATTGAAGTATGTTAATTAGCAGTGGATGAACTTCAAACAGTTCAGAGATCTGGTTGGCATAACCATGTCCTAAGGCAAGGTGCTCATTTTCTGACATGGAACTTCTGAGATCCATCAAATACTCTGGAACGCTCATAGAACTGGATTTTCTGAGGGATTTGTACTTCCTGCTTCTATCCAGAGTGAGCACGCCATAAGACCTTTTCTCAGCAGGCCTAAGCCAATAAGAGTAGAAAAGATACGCGGAAGAATGTGGATTAGCAAGGCAAAAAGCTAGGCGAGCTATTTCTTACTACTAAAAGTTTCCGGGCTGAGAGTTGGTTTGAATTTGGGGCCAAAAGGTTCAGGTTACAGTGTGCTTTGTCCCTTCTCAATACAAGGTGCTCTTGGAAGTATTGTAATGACTGGAAAGAACTCAAAAGCTGTTGACCTTCTTTGATAACCTAACATATCGGCTTTCCATTTGAGAGTGGCTCTTTGATTGAGGTTTTCACTTTTTTATTACTATTATTTTTTTACAGATGTCAGATCAGCTACTCTTCTTTGTGACTATAGAGAATAAAAGATGATGGCGGATCCTGCACTTCCCAGCTAAGTGCTTTTGATCAGTGGTCAACACTGTGATGAATGCTTTTCCATTGCATCCTTCATCCCATGCATTTTCAAGGCTGGTTAGAAGTTGGAAGGCAAGACGAAAGAATGCTGCTATCCGACAGAATTCAATTTCCTGAAAAAAATAAATCATATTTTTTTTCCCTGTGACCTAAATGGAAAACATATTGTTCTGAAAGTGCTGTTCAAACAGAATTACCGAAACCTTTTATCAACAAAGAGACCGTCATATATCAGACATCTGGTGTGGATGTCAATTATAATAATTAATTAGACATCTCCCCAGATGCCTGACACTACATTCTGTCAGCAGATTTTTTTACTTCAATCATAACTGCTGCTGCATTATGCATGAAACTCATGGAGTAGTTGGGAGTTGAGGAGATCAGCTACAAATCACAGCTAAACACACAAAAGGCCTCCTAGTTCTGATGCTTTTTACCACTTTTGAAGGCTGCCAAGTGAAGGTCACATACATTGATTTCTTTTCCTCCCTTAACAACATTTTCAAATGTTTTACATTTTTTCATGCAGAAGTTCAAACAAAAAGGATGAGCGCAGAAGAATAATATATATATAAAAAAGATAATGACTGCCTCTGTATCCTTGTGGTGGGAAAGAAGAAAGCTGCTCTCTTATGCAATCGCCAACCTGAAGTGCAACCACAGTGGAGCATCTTCAGCCCTGCTGTGACTGTACCAGCAACAGTCTCCAGAAATGATCCTCAAAGACCGCTGAAGAAGACAGAAGAAGACAGCCTTGCTTCATTATCTTTTCTTTTCTTCTTTTTTTTTTTTAAATTATATTGAAGTTAAATTAATTCCTGGAACATTTAATGCATTCAAAACAAACAAATCATTTTTTGTTTTTATTTTTTCAAAAATGCTTTCACATTTCCCAGGCAAAACAATTCAATTAGTTCTACTTGATTTAGGAAATCACTCCAGTCAACCTCAATATTTATTTTTTTTCAGTGAGGAATATTTGAACAAATATATCGCCAACTTTATCAGTATTAGCAAGGATAGAAAATACTTTATGGTTCAGACTAAGAACTAATAACTGTCAAGTACGCGGGCCCTGGTCCTGCAATTTGATCTTACTCTCTTTGATGGGAATTGGCTCTTATTCAATGTGTGCACAGTGATAGGAGCCTTAGTTTGGAAATGCTTTGTAACAGGGACAGAATGAAATTCTGGTTTAAATCCCTGGGTTTTACCTGTTTTCACTGGGGCAAACATTTCTGCCTATCTTTTATTTGTTCTATAAAGTATTTAGCACATGTTTGAACAGCATGAAATGATAAATGAATATGTAACTACCATACACTTGCCTCTCTGGAGCTGGCAAGTTTCTTTGATTTGAAGGATTCGCCAATGAAAAATAGAATTACAAACAGTACATGCATTTTTAGAAGAAAAAATATTTGTAGTAATCCATGTGTTTCAATATTTCATAAGTGTCTGGGTTAGTTTCAGTTTCAATACAAACAAAAAGAAAATAGATTTAGATTGAAATGGATTTTCACTGAAATAAAACAAAGATTTTTTCAGGTTTCTATTTCCTTTCTCTATTTTTTCCTCTCTCCTCACCAGTAGAGTATGGGACTAAATGAGAAGTGAAGCAAAAAGTAATTTTTTTAATTCAAATGGTTAAGCTTTGAGTGATATCAAAATGAAAAATGAGAATTAAATTATATTGTTCACGTCTACGTTTTTGAGAAAAATAATGATTGTTTTTTAAGTTCTAATGACACACTGTAACCAGGAGCGAGATGGGATGTCTTATTAAACCCAATGATGCGTATATGGAGAATGAAAAAGTCAGTGTGTTGTCACCAGCAATAGAAAACACCGTTTGAGGAGTGCAGGGCAGGGAATACCTGCTAATGCGTAATGAAAGAGGATCAAAGTCCCAATGAGCAGAATATGAACAAGTTGCGGGAGCCGGTCTGAGGAGCTGTCTAGATCTCAAAGTAGGCACTACTTACCAACATTTGCAGTAGGTTTGGGGTGACTTCTTTTGGTCAACGCCCCCCCCAAATTCGTGTTTGTCATTTGCAGAACAAACACGACATCGGTGAAAGATTTTTCATGTAAGGTTCACCTCCACAGGGGGTGCTGGGAAATTTAATCCACTAGTTAATAATTGCAATTAATTAAGGTTGGGGATTTAAAGTGGATTAGCTAAACTGCATTAAATCACTGTGTTAACACTCATATTTAGGAGCAGAGCGTCCCAAATTTAGCTCACTTGTCCTTGGGCTGGCTGATCTGCAGAGGACAGGAAGGGGTGAACTTATAATGCGCTTCTTTTCCATGTGGCTATTTTTGATGTGTTATAGAGTAATTTTCTGCTGCTTACTCTACTGTGAAAGCACAAAACCTGGCCTTACTCTGGAGAGTCCCTACAGAGCAGCTAATGTCCTAGAAATTCATGCCATTTGCTGCAATTTCACTGTGAAGAGAAAACCTCTGGACCTGGAGTGTACGGCACTGATTTATGTCACTTCGGCTCTGAATAAAAGGGTTGAGCCAGAAGAGTTTAAAAGAGTTTAAAACAGTTTAACTAGTGTATTTGGGATATAATGTAGATTCACTTTCCTGAATGTATTCATCTGGAGTTTCTGGTGATGCTAGCTGTGCGGCACAAGGTACTAACCTAGATGAGCAGTGTTGCTGGCCTAATATTTCTTTTTTCTTCTGAAAAACGGAGCCCGTAGTATAGTGTAGAGCAGAATTACTTGTTCAAGGATCAAAAGGAGCATCTCTATTTGGACAAATGATGCAGAAGTCAAAGAAATATGTCACGAGAAGGGAACAATCAAGAGAAGACGTGTCTGGAGGACGTAGATGTTTGCGTTTATTTATATACCGTAGATGTATGCCTGTATGTTGATGGACAGAGGCTAAGCAAAGCTTTGCAAGGTCCCATGATTTTGGCCTATATTTCTTCAGCAAAATAGGGAGAGTGTGATTCACAGTGCTGTGAGAACAGAGAGACTCCTCGAGCACCTGTGCCATTGTGACTCCTGAGCCATTCCCAAGCCTCATACTGCAAGGCACACTTTAAAAAATAACGATAAAAATGAGTTTTTTATTAGTTTCTTTTCAGCCCTGGCCTCCAAAGTGTTTTCTAGTGCTGTCTGGGACTTTGCTATTCCTGTGTGGTGGCAAAGTGAAGGGTTTTGCTGTGTGTGTTGGCAGGGCATTAAAAGATGACACTTGAACCTGGATACCTGATCCATTCATCCACCTCGCCTGATGAGCACATACAGGCAGTTTGTGAGATTATATATGCTTCGTTTATCTCCCAGAGTTCTTAATTGCTGAGCATTTTTAATCTTGCCTTATGTTCAGATAGAGAGCAAGAGCACTATAGAAATGCCAAATGCATAAATAAAATAAAATAGAAAAATTACAAGGAAGAATAATTACTTTGGATCCACTGGAATAGTGAATTAACACTGAACCTAGAAACAGTCAACAACAGCAATCACCGTACACCACCACTGCCACTGATAATAGAACCAGATAGATCTTTTCTTTGCTTAAAAAAAGAAAGATAATTCCGCAGTAAGTTGTAGCCAAAAATCCCACCAGTCAATTAATGACCTTTGCCTCTGACGTCCCTTCCTTCAAGGTTTGCATGGCTATTATTTTCAGTACTTAATCTTTTAAAGTGATTTGTGTCTTCTAATAACTGACTGCTTGTTTTGCTATCAGTCAGCTCCAGGACTGCTACAGCGTCTCTTCAGCTTAAATCTTGCTTCATTCACCTTGTGACTTCAAATACCATTCTGTCTCAAGTGGTAAAAAAAAAAAAGCCCCCCAAATCCCATATTGCTCCTTACAGTTTTATTACTTAGGAAACTAAAGAGAGAAAATAAAGGTCACAAGAACTTTAAAACAACAGTAAAGTCTTGAGGACAAGAGAGTTTTAAAGGAAGTAACAAGCTTGAAATTACAGACTTTTTTTTTAGGATGTTCCAAGACATTTCCACATAACCAGAACCCCCTGTGACTCCCTACTCTCCCTCACTTCTCATGGGAAATTACTCAGAATTATCTCTCTCAGCCTGTCAAGAGAAAGCAGCTTATGAAATGTCAGACATTCATACGGTGAAAAGGAGACCGTAACTGAGAACCCACAAGTGCCTTGACTGGACATGGAAGCAGCTTCATAACCCCTTGATGTCTCGGGACCCGCTTCCTAATCTCTTCATTTATATACAGCAGCAAACTGCTGAGTATCTTTAGAGGAACCAAAGCACCACACCTAAGTCTGTACACCTAATCTGAGCAATAATAAATGAACCATGTCCTCCCAGTGCTCAGGCACAGCCCTGAAGTACCTTACTGCTCCCAGTGCTCTGCACCCAGGTCCCACGGGAAAACCTCTCGCCAGGCGTGGGGTTTGTTTCATCCCCACTGTCAAAAGCATAAATGTCTCCATCTGAGGTGGTCACTCCGGGCCACTGTCCCCATGCAGAGAAGGAAGTACATCCCCAAACCCAGTTTAGCGGGCTGTCTTCAGAGGAGAGCGAGAATCAGCTCTGAGGAATGATGCATGCTTTTGAAATCTGTTTTTTTTACAAGGGGGCTCTACTGAGATGTAGGGGAGTCTTGCACTATGTACTACTCCTCCGCAAGGACCTTAAAACCAGCCCTTTGTGTTTGGTGTACAAAGAGCAGTAGGACAGCTCGGGGCCTGGCTGCCTACTGAGCTCCTGGAACAAATAACTGTTGCGCTGGCAAGGGACAATGTCTCCTCTGGAAGTTTCTCTGCAGAAAACTGGGTTGGGAGATTTGACAGAGCTGCAGGGAATGGTGTGTAGCATTCTCAAAAGCACCGTAGGGACTTCAAGATACACTCCGCTGCAGAAATGCAATTCTTCGTCCTTAGCCCACCGAATGATTAAGCCACTTCCTAAAATAGGACAGCCTTGAATGGCTCCTGTGCACGTCCAGCACTTACTGCTCTGCGAGAAGAGATGTGCATCTTGATTTTGCAAGACTAGGTTGTCAGGGTGCTTCTGCGCAGCAAGGTGCAGACAGACACCTTGAGGGAACTTCAAAGGCACCTGAGCAATCCAGGTGCCCAATGCTGAGAGAAATCAAAACCCAGCACTTGGTGGCCTTGTTTGAAAATCCTAGGACTTAAGGCTGTGCAATTTTTGTAAGACACTTCATAAACAGGCAGAACACGGAGGGGGAAGACCTTAAACAATTTTCTTAGAGCTCATCCCTTTGCTGCCTTAGTGCAGGTGCCCCATCCATCACGTCTCTAGAGGTTCCTTCTTCTTCCCATCTGCCTTTTCACAGGGGGTCCTAACGCAAAAGGCAATGAGATCTTTTGATCCCACTGCTCCCTAATCCAATAGAGCTACCTAAATAACTCCTCTGTGCTACCACTAACACCATCAACCATTCTTCAGTGTGAAACTGCTGACAGATCGCCAGCCACAGCCAGTGAAATGTTTCATTAATTATCATAATTGATATCAATAGCAGATGTCAGACTTAATGAATGAGGAAAGTCATTGCCAATAAGAGATGCAAGGGGGTAGTCCTCCAGCCCCTGAGTATTGACTTCCCGGGGACGTTTTTCTGTGGATGTGAATGTCCACCCAACCTACGATCATTAGGTGAAGGCAGATGTTTTGGAGAGATGTGGCCAGGGGAAATGACAGTAATTCCCACCCTCCAGGAGTCAAGAAAGGATCTGCTTGGTTGAAGACATTTAATATCTGGGGGGTTTTACTTGTTGAATCTTTTGTCCCTGGGCGAATTGGTACTGCTTTCAGGAGTGAGCAAGCAGCAAGCAGCACCATTATCAGGCCTCTGCACCACGGAGAACACACAGAAAAACAGACAGCAGCACTAGCATCCAGCACGGGGATGGCAGGAGGAAGCAACACAGCCATCAGCATAGTCAGGACCACCACCAGCCCAGCACAGGCTGTGCTTCATCACACAAGGACCCTCCCCGTTGTAGGCAGGAAGGGGAAGGGATGCAGGGGCTGTGGTGAGGGCTTGCGTTGACAATGTTTTCCTCACGATTGTGAAACACTCTGCAGTAACAAATTAGCAGCTGAGCTCCCCTGCTTAACAACAACACAGATCTGCTCTGCCAAGGAGATGTCTGTTCCTAGAACGGGGAGAAAAAGATTTGATAGAAAGTTTTCAGCCACTTGAGCTATACACAGCTATAAGTACTTCAGCAGACTTCTTTTTAACTTTTCTGAGCAAAAGAATCGTGATAAAAATAGCACTAGAAACATTTTAGGCAAGTTTTGTATGATGCTGTATCTTTCTTTGGGCCAGATGATTTGATAACAAATACTCCCTTGCTTTGTTCAGTTATTCTGTTTTTACTCATGGGACAAGTCTCTCTTGAACATCCCTCAAGGTTCTCACTTCTGCAGAAAGCATACACAATAACCCTTGAATGAGAAGGAGAGGTATGCACTGAAAATGTTATTAACAAAATTAATCCTCATCTAAAATCTTATCAGAGCTAGAACAACCAGGACACTCGATCTTATGTCTCGGGCAGCTCTAAAGTCTTTCATTACTGGGGTCACTGGACCAGAGAGGCTACAAGCCTGTACATCTGAATATAGATGATGTACAATTTACGGGTCTGTGGCCTTCTCACTTAACCCAAGTTACTGGCCCATGATAGGGTTTGCCAACCTTGCTGTTTCAGGCAGGAACAAACATTTTATATACTGTCAATTTAGCAAATCTATTCCCCTGATTCCACCCCCACTCCCCCCCCGCCTTCATTGGCTGTGTTCATTAATCATCTCCTACTGTCTCCCTGGCAAGATGTGTTAATTTTTATAGGGCTTGCTCAGCAAGTCTTAAACGGCAGCGTGTTCCCCAGGCAGTGGAGTGTGGCTACCTTGCTGAACTGCTGAGCCAATGGAGGTTTTGTCCGAGGACAGGTTCCTTCATGGGGTTAGGGACCATTGTTGCTTCTGTAGGCTTGAACAAGTGCAGAAGACCTTCACTGAGTGGAAGGCAATGGAGGCATCACATGGATAGTAGCACTTTGTGTCTTTCTTAGCTCAGATCTTGCCATTTTGGCAGAGTTTGCAGGTCTCTGGCAGTGAAAGTGTTGTTATAGATCAACAAAATAAGGTGGCTTGTGGATTTGGCTGGTGTCAATGGAGTTCTCCACACTGGCCAGGTGATTTTGGGCAGTCTGCTCCCATGACTTTATATCAAAAAGCTCTTTTATGAGGATAACATCCCTTCAGGATATGTGTATGCTGATCCCACAGGAATAACGCTTGTGCTTAGAACAGGGGAAAAATGCTGCATGAGTGGGACTTGCTGCCCAGAAGGACACCAGGCCTGGAGCAGTGATGGTGGTGCAGGTAACTAGACATGGCTGTGCTTGGACAGTGTACAGCTACCTTCTGTAAAAATCACAGATCCTAGCAAAGCAAAGCTGTGACATCCAAACTGTTGTTAGAGAAGAGTCTATAACTTTGCGGTTGCATTGAGTAAGCCTTACGTTAATGTCAACCAAATGGAGGAAACAAAAGAAGGGTGGGAAAAAGGGAACATACATCATGCTGTGTTATGGCAGGGTCTAGAGACACGGAGGAGAAGATGACAATGGAAGACCTACCAAGAGAATCCATGGTTTCTGAGACAGCCAGTGCAGCAGCCGCAAAGCAACATTTCTCTTTCCTGCAGCTATGCTGAAATGCAAAGAGCAGGAAAGAGATTCTCTTGAATGAGGACTACTGCCATCACTTGGAACGCAATATCAACTGCTGTAATGCAAGCCCATGTCTAAGCTGGCCAGCTGGGCTCTCTAGGGAAATCCAGACATGCCAAGGGCAGTTCAGCCACAATATCTTAAGCACCTTTGTTAGGAAAGGATCAGTCACCCCCTGGAGAAACTCATCTCTTGTTCCACTGACTACAGAGGGAGCACAGACAGCCTGATCTTAGCACTGCATGAACAGAAAGGTTTGGTGGGATTATCTGGGACCGAAGCATTTCTTTGATCAAGCTGGTGGGATGCACTGACAGCCCTTTACTTAGAAATGATTGAGTAGCTGGATTATGAGTCAGTGGAAGACTGGAGCCAAACTGGCAAAGCAATTGCAAGTCTCTCTGTATGTGTGTGAGCAAGAGCGTGTGCAAGACAATAACTCTCCTTCCCTTGGTGACTTGGATTGATGGGCCTCTGCTATTCCCATCTTTGAAGAATCCACCGGTCGATACCTCACTCCTTTGGGCCCAGCCATCCCATCATCTGCATGTCTGGCAGCAGTTCTTGTAGGTGTAAATAAGAATCATTTCTCAGGCTGCCAGTCTTTCTGCCTGGAAAACACGAGGTTCATTTCGGCCCTTAATGTTCAGCTGGATCCCTCCTCCCTCCTCTTGCAGCCCTTTGGTACTTACTCCTTTGCTGACCTTTTCCTTGGCACATTTGCATGTAACAGCAGGTCACTGACCTGGAGAATAGATGCAGGATAGATGCATCCTGCCCTTCAAATGCCTGGCTAATAGCAGAAAAGTCAGACCTCTTGTTAACATTTGAGTATGGTCTTTCCATCATGGGTCAGCAGAACACTCCATCTCCCTTTTCACTACAAAGCCCCGTGTGCTTTTTCTGTCTGGTGAAGTGTGTGGTTTTGCAGCTTAACACTGTGAAACATATTCATATGCATTTCTCCTGTATGTTCCCTTCAAAGATGTCTGCCCTGTTAGCATTAAATCCACACCAAAGAATATATCTTTTTTTCCATTGGCATCCTCTCAAAAGAATTGAGTTTGCTGGGTGAGAAAGCGTTGTGTGCTGAATACAGGCCACCTCCCTAAACCCAGTGAATGCCTCCGCTCCAACACGAAACACTGGCAGTGCTAAGATGCCTCTGCTGCTGCTCATCCAACATTCAACCCCTTCCTTTCTTGTTCCACCTCCAGCTGGGGAAGATGGAAGAGCTGGTCTAACAGGTAGAGATTGCAGGATGGACCATGGTTGTCCCATGTCTCCCAGACCAGGACATGGGAGAACTGCTACAATCTCTTTGCACCTACCACTAGTCATTTTTTTCTAGTTAGATTTTGTTGCTTTTGTTTCTTTAGCTCTACCTCTGTTGCTTTGCCCAAACACCTGGGAGCTATTGGGAATGTTAAAAGAGAAATACTTTTTGTGTCCCTCTCCCCAAGCATTTTTCATAAACGAGGTGACCCCAACGTTTACAGAGTCTAATGGTTTTTCTTTTCTACTCTCAGCAGCCACGGGCTGAGTTGGGCTATGACAAGAAAGCACTGTCTGTGGGACATTTGCTGCTCCTTTCCTGGAAGTGGGTACAAAGAGGGAGGAAGGGTGATGCGTTTTGGCCACAGACATCCTATTCCAGTGAATTGCAGAGGATTGTGAAGGATAGAGTCATAGAATCATAGAATCATTTAGGTTGGAAAAGACCTTTAAGATCATCGAGTCCAACGATGCAGAAGGGACAAGCTACTTTACCCAGAGGTACGGGGAACCATCTCTTTGGGGCAAGGAGTATGTTCACAGAGGCTGAGAAATAAACTCCCTGAAAAGCTGGTGGTGGCAGGGAAGGAAAGGTCAGGCTGGAGAAGGCAAATTAATTGGGCTGGATGGTGATAGGAAACAAACAGAACAATACTTAGTACTTCCACAGCACTGTCCACAGCTCCCTGAGGGCCATGCACAGTACACCATCATTAATGTCTCAAAGAAAGGCACTCAACAAGCAGCAACGCAAGCTTCTCAAGCAGGTGTGCCCTATGAGTGCAGTGTCTTAATGTAGGCACTTAACTCCATAATAATATTACTGTTATTATTATACTACTACTGTGCCTGTTACAGCACTGTAACATTTGATTCCAATTGCCACTGACATTTCGAAATGTGCTGATATAATGAAACTGCATCTCCCACAGCTCCTTAGGAGAGCTGCTAAGAACTGCATCTCTCCCACGAAGACTGGAGACTTGCCAGTAAGCTTCTCGTGCCCCTGGATGTAATGTGGGACAGCCTCTGATGTTCATGCCTGTTTATTCCAGGCATAGGTGGTGTTTTCTGAAGAACCGATCAAATAGCTCATTCATGTGGTTTCCATCGTGCTCTCCTACGTCTCACAAAATCACTGACCCTGACACAGCTGCTCGCTGTAGGTCTCTGATTCTGACCTTCAGCCTATGCAGAGGCTTCTAAAGTTTAATCAAGGCATGATGTGCTGATGGTAAACCTGGCCCAAGCCAAAGCCTACAGCATTTGGGCAATGTGTTGAACAGGAAGGATATTTTGCCACCCACATTCAGGTTCTTGGAGCAGCCAACTCTGGGAATGACATTCAGCACTGAAAACTCTTTGCTGCCTTGAGATGTAATTTCATGCTAAAATGCTTGGCGTGCAAATATCTTGAGAGCCAGGCACATTGGACTGTCAAGCAGACACAGGCTGCTCTCTTCCCTGGTTCTTCTCTGCAAAGACAAAGCTGTCACCAGGAATTTCAGTGATGGGGAAGGAGAGTTCAGGTGGACAGTCTTGATTTGCTACTCCAGGAACCCATCATGGTCTCACTGGCTCATGATGCAGCATGAACAGCTGGAGGGCACTGCCCCATCTTTCCTCTTGCTTTCTGTGCTCTGACAGTTGGGAAGTGCTGGAGAAGATGCTATAACATACGAGTGCTCTTGCTAGGCTGTGCTGCCTTCCCTTCTGGCAGAAATAACCTCCTGTGCAAGAAACCATGATTAATGACAAGGGAGCTTGTCATTTTGAGTTGCCAGAAAATACTGGGACTCTAGTGTGCTTGGTGCTGTACATATGCATGGTAAGAACTAACTTCTCTATGAACAAGCCGGTAAAGTATCTTGCTCAAGGCTATCCAGAAAAGAATCACTTTATAGAATCATAGAATAATTTAGGTTGGAAAAGACCTCTAAGAGCATCGAGTCCAACCGTCAACCCAACACCCCCATGCCCACTAAACCATGTCCCTAAGCACCTCATCTACACATCTTTTAAATACTTCCAGGGATGGTGACTCA